>NC_132851.1:26471212-26774242 GCF_048164855.1 Canis lupus baileyi | reverse complement strand
GCGACTCCATCCGCAAGTGCAGAGCCTCACAAATAAAGGGCTGTCACAAGGCCCTTTAAAGAAACGGCCAGGAGAAAGGAGATCATGGTAGAAGTGGACCCAGTTGAAAACCTCATGGATACCTCGCCAACTTAAAACACTGACCTGTAATGGAATAATTAAAACAGGCATCAGTATATGACAGGAGCAACCAAGCTATCTTTGACACAGAAGGGTAATAGCCAGTATGGGGGGGGGGGCTTCATTTGTTCATAATCCTAAATATGGCATTCTCCTAATACCTCCCAGGCTGGTGTGTACCATTTCCCTGTTTCATGGTGCACCCACAGCAGGGGAAGGGAGCGGAGAATGGAGGTCTGCCTTCTATTTCACAAACAAGGAGCCTTCAGTCTGGATTCATCAATGAGTGACAGAATTTCTGGGGAAACCATATGGTGATTATTAAACATTTATATAATGCCATCTGTATACTCCATGCCTCATGAATCATGAATGAGACAAGCGCCCTTCTCAGCAAGCTGAGGATTTCTGTAAAAGTGAAGCAGAGAAAAACAGAAGGCGAGCTAGTGAACAAGGGCCTGTCAAGTGGGCCTGTTGAATAGAAGGGATGGGACTCCAGAGGAAATCTGAAGACACAGGGAGGGAATGGCTTTGGGTTTAGTGGGGCCAGGAAACAGTGCCAGAAAAGCCATAATGGTAATCATCAGAGTAACAGTAGCAACTTTGATTCTTTGAACACTTACTATGGGCTGGGTAGGATGTGAAGTGCTTTCCAGCCACAGTTTTACTTATGCTCATGACTACCGTATAAGGTAGGTATTACCACTCACCCCATGGCTTTGAAAACTGAGCTCAAAATGTTTAATGACTTACCCAGTTCCAAGACCTAGTAAGTGGCAGAGTTGGAATTCAGGTCCAGGTCTATGAGGCCTTAGGCAACCTCTGGCAAGTCCCATGGGTCATGAAGACTCAGTATACTTTTTTATTCCATTTACCACAAGCTGGCTTTGGTGTTAGGCCTCTGAAACAAACATGAGAGATGGCTCTTGCTTTGGTGTTGCGTCCTCCCTGAAGCTTGTTCATTCCCCCCCTCCTCCTGTCCTTAATGGCAGGTGATTGATGGCAGTATAATGAAAATATTGGTAATGATTATTATAAAAATAATGATGAGTACTTTTGAACATTGGTTAACTATGTGCCAAGAATTGTGGTACTTTGTGTGCATATGTTTTCTCCTCTAGTCTTCCTGCAAATTCTGTGTGGTAAGAACAATTATTTCTGTTCTATACTTGGGGAAATTGGGAGGCAGAAAGAATAAGCAGCTTGTCAAAGAATTTGAAGTTACCTTTGCTCCAGTCCAAGTGTTATGCTATAATTGTCAGTGAAAGAAGTGGATTTAGGCATGAAATATACCATCCTTTCAATATAAAGATCTCAGAGTGGGCGAGGAATTAACACCAAATCACAAGGAAGGGAGAGATAGAGGCCACACTGGACCCGAGGTCAATGGACTCCTCTCCAAGTGCTTTCCCCCCTTTTCTTCTTTTTTTCTTAGCTTCTGTAAGCTGTCTCAATGCAGAAGCCAAGAGCAGACATGTCATTTAAGCAAACAAACAAAAAGGCACAAAGAAACCAGGATGATGTTTGTATTAGACTTTGGAGACCACCTGATTCATAATAGTTGATCTGGACTTAAAAACCAATAAGGTCACCCTTACAACTAACCTGATATAGGTTGGCTCTGACAGCAGTCATTAAGATGGTCAAATAAATGGACAGAAAGGAACAACAACTGTTGATTCCGTGTTACCAGAGGCAGTCTGGCTCACACAGTGCAATTTTTTCAAAGAAGAAAGCCATCAGTCCTGGAGATGTCCAGGATGAGATGTTGGATGAGTCCCCACCCAACATGAGGATCTCTAATTTATTACATGCATATCTTAGGCTAGATTTTTAGAGCAATATGATTTTTTATTTATAGGGGGATTTAAATACGGCATTTTTCAAAGTGTAAACTTCAGATCTAGCCTATCAGCTAGAGTCATAAATCACAGCTGTTTCATTTCCAAATCATTAGGGAGACTGAAAGCTTAAAGTATTTAATTTATCCAAACCACATGGGGTAGTTTATCATTGTGCATGATGTACCATTTTTTTATTTCAATGCTGACTAGTAAAATTTTGAACAAATCATGCTGAGTTTTGAGGGTGAATGAAAGCAATGCAAATCTTCTAAATCTCCAAGTAGTAGGTAACATGAGAATCCCTATGAAAATTTGCAGAAATAGAAGTTTATATAATACTTATGATATCTACCTGATATGACAAGGCAGCTCATATTAGAACCCATTTTGCATGGAATAAGTTGAAGGTTTCTTAAGAGAGAAAAATGTGGTGGGCTGATAGATATGGATGACATGACTGAATAATATGGAAAGAAAATGTCCTAGTCTCTTCTTGGTTGGAAAGGACATTTTCATCCCAGTTATAATTCTCTCTATATAAATAACACGAATCCTACTGCACCTGCCTTGAAACTTATCTTGGCATGAACAAGCGAAGATCTTTGATTCTTTGATGAGTACTTTTTTAAAAAATTGATTTATAATTCCATGCAGCCTACACTCAAGGACTGGAGCAGTTGGGTTGCTTATCTCTTTTTAAGCTTAAGTGGTATGTATTCATTAAGATAACAAAGATTTAATATGTTAACAATGCTAAAACCTGGGACTTGAGCCCAGATCTATTTTGACTCCAAACAAGGTGAAGCAATTTCAGTGGTACTCAGTGCTTTTCTTTTCAGAGAAAAACAGATAGCTCTAGGCAGGAGTAAGCTGATGTGAATGTAATTTTCTTCTTAACCTAAAATGAGTTAGTGTGTCTCCCAAGTGTGACTCCACATTTGCATTGTTTTTACTTCTGCATTGAAGTTTTCATTTATATCTGTACTCCCATGTTCATTGCAGCATTATTCATAATAATCAAGATATGAAAACAACCCAAGTGTCCCTGACAGATGGGTAGATAAAAGAAATATGGTGTCTACATACAATGGGATATTATTCAGCTTTAAGGTAGAAGGAAATCCTGCCTTTTGGGATGATATGGATGAACCTGGAAGACATTATGCTACATGTAATAAGCCAACCACAGGAAGACAAATACTGCATAATTTTACTTATAGGAGGTAGCTATACCAGTCAAATTCATGGAAGCAGAGAATGTAATAGTGGTTGCTATAGCCTGAGGCAAGGGAAAGATGGAGAGGTTGTTATTCAATGAGTATAAAGTTTCAGTTCTGCTGGATGGACAAGGTCCAGAGGTCTGCTGTACAATGTAGTGTTTATAGTTAACAAGGCCATCTTGTGTATGTTAAAATTTGTTGAGAGTAGATCTCATGTTTATTTATTTTTTTTTTAATTTTTTTTTTTAGATCTCATGTTTAGTACTCTCACCCCAAGAAAACAAAACACAGACACATAAACAACAACAACAACAACAACACTAAAGGGACATTAGGATATGGGAGGTTGGATATGTTTATTACCTTGATATTGGTGATAGTATCATGAGTGTCTGCATATATTTGAACTCATTGAATTGTACACACTAAATATGTACAGTTTTTGTATATCATTTATTCCTTAATAAAGAATTGGTGTTACGCTAGGCAATGGGCATTCTGTATTAGACCAATATGTGTGAAATTCTAAATTGGTGTGCACTGGACTTGAAGTTATTTCCCAAGTTTGTCCTATAACTTTAGGTGACTCTAAATTTTTATGCAAAATTTCTCTATCAATCTCTATCACCTTTTGTTTTAATGTTTTTAAAAAACATGAACCTTCATCTGCTTTTTCAAAAAGAGATTTATTTACTATTTAACAGAGACTGCATGTGTGAGTGGGGATGGCAGTGGAAGAGGGAGACAGAGAATTTCAAGCAGACTCCTCACTGAGCACAGAGCCCGATGTAGGGCTCTATCCCAGGACCCTGAGATCACGACTTGAGCCAAGGGCAGACACTCAACAACTGAGCCACACAGGCGGCCCACTCCAACAACTTTTAAATTGTGGAAGTCATGCAACGTTTCTGAGCCTCAATTTTCTTAGCTGCAAAATGTAGAAAATAATGCCTTCCTTTCTAAATTGGGAAGATTAGAGGAGGTAAGGTAATGTAAAATACTGGCAATAACAATAGTACTAATTATTGAGTTTAAAGTTAATAGCTAACCTTAATTGACCACTTAGCATGATCTAAGCAAACCATGTTTTTCATTTTACATAATCTTCAGTAGAACTAAACAGAGAGGTAGTATTATTATTTTTAAGGCAAGTAAACAGAGACTTAAGAGAGATTAAGAACTTGCCCAAGATCGTGGCCTGTTATACATTAACATCACGTAAAGCTTTATGACTTTGCAGTGTAGCCTTCGACAGTCTTGAAAGTAGAAGAGTGGAATTGTCACACCCAGCTTTGGGACAGGTTGGGGGATGCTCATGCATCTGTGAGATTTTTTAAACTTGGTTACATGTTCCCATGCCTCAGATCTGTCACATCTTATTGAAAATGTTTTAAATGGGCCACATACATCAGCCAACTTTTTGCCTTCTCAAGGGAAGGAGAGCACTAATATTTAATAGGCATCTTCCATGTTCAAGGCTATTCTAAAAACTTTATTTCATTCTGTCTTCATAACAATGCTATGTAGTAGGTGCTTATAACCACTTTTATAGGTTTGAAAATTAAAGTGTAGAGAGATTTTTATTTATTTATACTCTGCTTGATTTGCAAAGATTGAATAAAACACATTTATATGCTTATTTAATAAGAGGGGAAATTATGAATATAAGCATAAAAACCAGAATCATGGAAAATATGGTAGGGGAGAAGATGAAAACCAAAAGGTAAATTAGCATTAACATAGATATCATTGGGTCCTATATTGTTATTTAAATTGAGTTCTAGACAAGTCTATGAGCTTCCTGGTAGCCAGGGCATAGAGTAAAATGCAATTAGTTACATGATTTTTCTTGTCCCTAAGGAAAAGAAAAAGTATAATTTAGTATCACAGGAGCAGCAAAGTTCAAGATCACAGAGTTAGGAAGAAATGGAAATACTGGCATTGGAACCAGGGTCTGCCTGTCTTCCAATCCCACATACTTTTGCTCCACCAAAAGCTGTCTCCTACTATGTTGAGCTTGGGAAAAGGGTGCTTTTACTCTGGTTTCTATCAGTACAGCTTTGCCTTCAGCACTCACCTTGTTTCAGTATAATTAAAGTGTTTCATCATAGGCAAAAGGGAAAGATGTTAAATTTTAATTCCTGTGTGACGTTAATAATGTGGGCAGGTTTATTAATTTCCCCCTCCAGTTAATACAGGCATGTGGAAGGATGGGGCTTAAGGACCAAAAGGAAGAAAGGGAGAGGCACCTCAGGTTGGCAGGTACCTTTATAAATGAAATGAGCAGATGTGTAAGGATGATGAGGACAGTGAAGAAGGCAATGTGCATTAGGGAGAAAAAAGAAAGGAAATAAAGAACTGCAAATAAGGTGGTGGCATCTGCTGTGGCCCAGGCAGTACTTCAAGGATATAGGAAATCTGCAATCAGGGAGGCCTTGAGATATAGGTCCCAAATGGGAATAACCACTCACCTTGGGATTGGGGAGGGGCTTGATACTCTTCCCTCTTGTCCTCTGTTAGCTTGAAGCACATCTCCAACAGAGAATCCTGGCTATCTTACTGCCACTTGATGGCTCAGGAGATGTGGGGCTACATAGTTGGACACATCTGACTCCAGTTGCAGCTTTATTATTCTAGTCTCATGAAAGTCCTTGAATCACTTTCCCTCCTGGATCTTAGTTTCCTCTCCTGTTGTGTGGGCATAACCATCCCTTGGCTTCCCAGAAGGGTTAGTCCACTCCTATAAGTGAAAAGCCTTGGGGAAATGCACACAGTGATGCCAGCATAGTGTAAGGAATTCATGACTGAGTTTCCTCCAGGATTTCTGCTTTCCATGAGAACTCTACAGAGAGGAATTCAGCCTTGTGACATTCACACAAGGAGTAAGCAAAAAATAAGACAAAGCAAGACAGGCAAGTATTAATTTGAATGATATAGCTATTTAATAAATGTGGAGTTGGTGAGAACAGCAGACTGGTTTCCTCTCTCAGGGACCTAGCATTCAAGTGGTCTGAGCTCCATATGTCTTATAGACTTCATTCCTTTATCCTAGTAAATCACTTACTGTGAGGTAAATATTAGGATTCCCATTCCATGAATTAGCAAAATGAAGCTTGGAGGACTGGTGTGATTTTCTGAGGCCAATAAGCGACAGAACCAAGTTGCACCCCAGTCCGTGCTGTGTCCTCCTTCAGCATCTATCTCTGCATCCTTCAAGACTCAAGAAGTCATTTCTAAATTCAACAAAGCACTGGCCAATTGCATACCCTAAACAGGGTGTAAGCTCTGGAAGGAGTTCATGTTCAAGTGAACAATGATTTAAGAAAAGAGACCAAACAAGATATGTTTTGAAGAGCCTCTGGTAGGAATGTCCCCAGCATTCTAGGGGGAGTAGAGAGGAGTAGGCAAGACCAAGAAAATGAAGTTGATTAAACTGCTTACCTACTTGGCACAAGGCTACTGTTAGGCAGATGGAGGGAAAATACAAATAACACTTTGATTTTCTATTGGGATTGCTTCAAAACAGCTTTGCATATCCATCCTATTCAGATCCACCCTTCTTCCACATACCCCTCCACTACCCTACTGCAACCTTCATTATCTATCATTGGGTTTCATTCACAGCTCAGTTTCTGCCCTCCTTTGGGAGTGAGAGTGAATGATCTTTGGGAAGGCAGATCTGACCATGTCACTCTCTGGCCAAATTCTTTTGATAACTTCTGATTAACTTTCAAAGAACAAGTGTCCAAGTGCCCCTTTCCCCTTCCTGCCTCAGGCTCAGACTGTTCCATCATCACACACCTGGTGCAGTCCCTACTTTGCTGAGCTACTGGCTTTTCTCTGTCATTCTAAGCATTCCCCCTCTTTCCGGCTCTTGCTGTTGCCTTTGCCTCTACCTACCCTTGCCTTCTTTTTCCCATTAAATTCCATTCTTCTTTCAAGGAGGAGCCCTGTTGTCAGCTGGCAAGATTCTTCTTGTTAGAATCAGTTCCTGTCCCCTGTATTTCCATTACATTTTGTTGACAGTTCTTGCATTTTAACTTGTCATACGGCTTGACTGGTTTACAGGGACTGAGTGTGGCATGTGTTTGTCTAGCTCCTTGGCATCACTGAGGTCAGGGTCTCTGTCGTTTTTATGTGTATGTCTTCAGTGCTTAGCACAGTACCTGCGCCTTGGGAGAGGCACAACACATTGGTGGAAGTAAACATGGAATCACTCTCTTGGTAGAAAAATAGAAATCACTCTAGTTATTTTAACAGATGGAATTTAATATAGTGAATTGGTTAAATAAATGTGAGAGTACTGCAAAGACAAGAAGAAAAAAATACCATTGAATAATTGCAGGAAGCAATTATGGAGTAACAAAAAGGAAAGTTTGAGGTAATCAGATTTAGGAAGTTTGGAAGGGTTGGGGGGAAAGGGTGCTGCCCAGCTGGCACTGGTGCTTCTTCAGGGCATAGGCCTCAGTTTCCTCATTTCAAAATGCAGATGGATAATCCTTTCCCAGTGGGGTTGTTTTGAGGATTAAATGGGAAATCGATGCAAGAGGATTCAGCACTGTGCCAGGCACATCCTTTAAGAAAGTAAACTATTATTGCCCAAGGTTATGGAGCTGCTACTGAGTGTACATGTAGAGCTTTAGGGCGGGCAGGATCTTGTTTCTGCCCTTGGTTCTGCCACCTTGCCTGTAGGGTTGAGTTGACATGAAGATTATAGATCATTTGTATAAAGAATCAAGAACAACAACAAAAAAGAATCAAGAACAATAACTTCTTAGAATAAATGGAAACTTCATTCTTTCAGTTGTTCAGTCATTCTGCCTCCCCCTGTCAAAAAAAAAAAAAAAAAAAAACAAACCCAAAAAACAAACAAACAAAAAAACCCCTTGGAATAATCCCAACTTCTCTTTCTTTGTCTTATACTTCACAGATGCCATTAGCAAATGCTGTGGCTCTGTCTATAGAACACATCCACAACTGGACCATTTCTCACTACCACTGCTGTTGTGTCTGTACTCTCACCTGGATTACTGCAGGTGCCTCCTACCTGGTCCCCTGCCTCCATCCTTGACCCACTGTTAGCTTAGTCTCTACCCAGCAGATAGGCATCTTGGAGAATGTGAATTTGATCAAGGTGCTTCTCTGCATCCTCCTGTGCCTTTGGAATCTCCTCAGAGCAGAAGCTGGGGTTCTTATAGAAGTTTACAGAGGCTATGGGAGCTGCATACCACACCTTGCTGGAGCTGCATGTGTTCCCTCCTCCAACTCTTCTTTATCACCCTTCTTTTTGTTCATGGAACACTCCCAGAACATCTCAGAACCTTTGCATTTGCTGCCCCCTCTGCCTACGATGCTTATTCTTCTGACATCTGCAAAACTAAGTCCTCATATCATTTGAGTCTGTGTTCAAGGATTGCCTTGTTGATGAGGCCTTTCTTGATCATTTCACGTAGAATTGTACATACTTTTCTTCACCACTGCCACGGCCACTATATTGAGCTAGCTGCCCCTGGTTTGCTCTATGTTGCCCTTACCATGACCTAACCCATTGAAGAGATGAATAATGACTTGGTGGTAGCTCTACTTATTCTCCAAAATCCTGGGATCTAATCTTGCATTGTTGTTTTGCTAGCTGTGGGAATGACTAGCTGTGAATATTATGCTTAACCTTTCCCTGGCAGTGGAATGTGGATAGTAATACATGCTTATAATGTTTTGCATATTTTTGTTTAGTTGCTTGTTTTGTGAGAAGTGAATGAAATATTGTTTCCAAACAGTCTAAACAGGGTGCCTGGCATACACAAGGAATTGATTAATATTAATTGTCTTCCACTTGATTGAATGAATTCCATTCAATTCGGTCTGACAAGCATTTATTAAGTTGTATTTTTAAGTTAAAAAATTCATTTAGAGGTTCCCTTCTAGAAAGCATACATCATTGTGAATATGGAATTAGTTGTGAAAATGAGCATTCACTTAGAATAGGAAAAGAAATCACAACAAATTTGACAAACATAATTAATGTTAGAAAAGTCTAAGATAAATATTTTAATTAATTTTAAAATACAACTTTATGATACTTTTTCTTACTTTTTGGGGGCCTTCCTGCCTTTTGATCTCCTTTCCTAATGACAATAATTTCCCCATAACATTTTCATTAGAGGTCATTGAGAACTAACTTAATCTTTCCTCGAGCATGGTTGATGGGGATTTGTTGTTTATTTTTGATAGTTGGGATGCATAAGACATATGACCTCACCCACGGAGACATACTATTTGTAGTACTAAAGATTGTACCCTACGATCATTAGAATGCTGATATATCCTATTTTGTGTGATTCCAAGCAGAGAAGAAAAAAATGCATAGTGAATTTATAATTGTATTGGCTGCATTGTCTGTATCCTGTCAGGAGACTCACTCTGTTTTGACTGTGCATCTGGATGATTCTTAGAGATCACCTTGACTTTCTCTGTTGAACCATTTCCACTTTCCCAAATAAACACTTGCCTCTCACTGCCTAGAATTGTATTATGAAAGGTTGTCCTAAAGTGTGGAATATTGTTTGGAAAAGTTTAAGATAATCAAGACACTGTAATTTGCTCTTTCTCCATCCTCATCCATAACAAAAAAATATTTCCAATAAAATTTTACTCTTTAATTTAAAAATATTTATGAAATACATAACATTTTAGCTTGATTGCTTATTTATATTAATAGCATTAACAATTCAATATAGAGGAAAAATTTTAAATCATAAAGCATAGTGATCCCAGGGAATGGTACACACACACATATGTACATATCCACTTATCTGTCTATATAATTTTGTTATAGACATGTATGTTGGGATTATCAATGGAAGACCTTAAAGCATGAAAATATATTGTGTTAATAAACATTCTCTGAATCTCAGGAAGAAAATAAAAACATACTTTCAAGGAAAATAGAAATGATAAACAATTTCAACTCTCAGGAAGAAAGTTATACATGTATTGAAAAAAATTAAATGGATGATTGGCTATACCAAATCACCATAACATCTAAATTCACTTAAGTAATTTTAAGAGTGATATAAATATTGAGATTTACAAAGTGCAAGTAATTACTTCCTTTGCAACTCCAATGAAAAATGAAGGATGTGAATTTAAAAATATGCAGAAGGTAAATAACTTTAAAAATTCTTTCATTAAGATATGCCAGTAGCTCATTATCTTATAACATGATAGGCTCCCAAAGATATTCATGTCCCGATCCCCAGAACCTATGAATATGTTAGGTTCAGTGTCAAAGGGGAATTAACATTGTCAATGGAATTAATGTTGCTAATCAGTTGAATGTGTGATGGGGAAATTATTTTAGATTATCCAGGTGGGCCCAATGTAATCACAAGGGCACTTTAAAGAGGAAGAGGAAGGCTGAATAAGGAGCTGCATAGAGATGTGACTTGACAAAGACTGGACTTACTGTTTTTGGCTTTGAAGATATAGGGCCATAAACCAAGGAATGTGCATGGTCTCTAGAAGCTGGAAGGACAAGGAAACAGATTCCCTTAGACTATCCATGAAGGGCACAGACCTGCTGGCACTGTGATTTTAGACTAGTGAGGCTACGTGGTATCTCTTCTTTTTTTTCTTTTTTTCTTTTTTTTTTCTTTAAGCTTTTTTTCTTTTCTTTTCTCTTTTCTTCTTTTCTTTTCTTTTCTTTCTTTCTTTCTTTTTAAAATTTTTTTTTTACTTATTTATTAATGAGAGACACACACACACACACACAGGCAGATACACACGCAGAGGGAGAAGCAGGTTCCATGCAGGGAGCCCGATGTGAGGCTCCATGCAGAGAGCCCTATGAGGGACTCCAACCCGGGTCTCCAGGATCACGTCCTGGGCTGAAGGCAGGGGCTAAACCGCTGAGTCACCCAGGTGTCCCATCTTTTTTTTTTTTTTTTTTTTAAATCCATTTAGCCAACATATAGTACATATTTAGTTTCAGATGTAGTGTTCAATAATTTATCAGTTGTGTATAGCATCCAGTGCTCATCACATCACGTGCCCTCCTTAATGTTCATCACCCGGTTACCCCATTTCCCCACCCACCTCTCCTCCAGCAACCCTCAGTTTGTTTCCTAGAGTTAAGAGTTTCTCACGGTTTTTCTCCCTCTCTGATGACTACCCACTTGATACTTCTGACTTCCAGAATTGTAAGAAAATAAATTTGCAAAGTCAACAAGGCAACAGTGGCTTTGAATGACACACTGGAGCACATGAATTTAACAGACATATTCAGAATATTCCATGCTAAAACAACAAAATACACATTTTTTTCAAGTGCACCCAGAAAACTTTCCAGAATAGACCACATAATATGCCATAAAGTAAGTATCAACAAATTTAAAAAAAAATCGAAGTCATACCATGCATCTTTTTTGATTATAACACTATGAAACTAGAAATTAACCACAAGAAAAATTCTGGAAAGAGCACAAATACATGGAGGTTAAATAACATGCTATTAAAAAATGAATGGGCCAACAAGAAATCAAAAATCATGCAGACAAATGAAAATGGAAACACAATGGTCCAAAATTTCTGGGATGCAGGGAAAGTCGTTCTCAGAGGGAAGTTTATAGCGATAGAGACCTATTTCAAGAAGCAAGAAAAGTCTCAATAAACAAGCCTTACACCTAAAGGAGCTAGAAAAAGAAGAACAATAAAAAAAAAAAAAACCCCTAAACCCAGCAAAAGGAAGGAAATAATAAGATTAGAGCAGAAGTAAATGAAATAGAAACTAAAAAAGCCAGTGAACAGATCAGTGAAACCAGGAGCTGAATCTTTGAAAAGAACAACAAAATTGATAAACCTCCAGCAAGACTCATGAAAAACATAAGTGAGAGGACCCAAATAAACAAAATTACTAAGAAAGAGGAGAAATAGCAACCAACATTACAGAAATACAAATAACTGTAACAGAATATTTTGAAAACCTATATGCCAGCAAATTAAACAACCTAGGAGAGATGAACAAATTCTTAGAAACATATAACCTACCAAAACTAAAGCAGGAAGAAATAAAAAATTTGAACAGACCAATCACCAGCAATGAAATTGATTGGTAAAACAAACAAAACAAAACACAACTCCCATTATTCAGTCATCAGAGAGAATGAATACCTACCATTTACATCAACATGGATGAAATTAGAGATTTATGCCGAATGATTTATGCCATAGAGATTATGCCACTAACAAGTATTATGTTAAGTGAAATAAGTCAAACAGAGAAAGAAATTATCAGATGGTTTCACTCATATGCCGAATATAGGAAATAGTGCAAAGGACCATAAGGGAAGGAGGAGAAACTGAGTGGGGAAAAATCAGAGAGGAAGGCAAACCATAAGAGACCCTTAACTCTGGGAAACAAACTGAGGGTCGCTGGAAGTGAGTTGGGTGGGAGGGATGGGGTAACTGGGCAATGAGCATTAAAGAGGGCACATGATGTGATGAACACTGGGTATTATACACAACTGATGAATTATTGAACATTACATCTGAAACTAATGATGTACTATATGTTGGCAAATGGAATTTAAATTAAAAATAAAAAACTCCCAGAAAACAAAACTCCAGGATCAGATGTCTTCACAGGCAAAGTCTACTAAACATTTAAAGAAGAGTTAATACCCATTCTTCTCAAACTATTCCAAAAAATACCAGAGGAAGGAAAACTTCCAAATTCATTCTATGAGGCCAGTATCACCCTGATACCAAACCCAGATAAAGACACACACAGAAAATAAAACTAGAGGCGCATATCTCTCATGAATATAAATGCAAAAATCCTCAACAAAATATTAGCAAACCAAATCTAGTAATGTATTTTAAAAAGTCACTCAACATGATTAATTCTTGGGATACAAGGGTAGTTTAATACTCACAAAAAATCAACCTGATCCATGACATCAATAAGGAAAAGGATAAAACCATATGGTCATTTCAATAGGTGCAGAAAAAGTATTTGACAAAGTACAACATCCATTCATGATAAAAAACCCTTTGCAAGGTAGGTCTAGAGGGAACATAATTCAACATAATAAAGGCCTCATACAAAAAGCCCACAGCTAAGATCATACTCAATGGTGGAAAAACTGACAGCTTTTCCTCCTAAGGTCAGGAATAAGAAAGGGATATCCATTCTCAATACTATTATTTAACACAACTGGAAGTCCTAGCCACAGCAATTAAACAAAAAGAAATAAAAGGCATCCAAATTGGAAAGGAAGAAGTAAAACTCCTTATTTGCAGATGACATGACACTATATATAGAAAAAACTCCACCAAAAGAATTGCTAGAACTGATAAATGAATTCAGCAAAGTAGCAGGACATAAAATTAATGTACAGAAACCTGTGGCATTTGCATACACTCATAAGGAAGCAGCAGAAAGTGAAATTAATAAAATAATCCCATTGCACCAAAAACAATAAGATATCTAGGAACAAACCTAAACAAAAAAGGTGAAAAACCTGTACCTTGAAGACAATAAAACACTGATGAAAGAAATTCAAGATGATGAAAAGAAATAGAAAGACATTCCATGCTCATGGGTTGGAAGACAAATATTGCTAAAATATCTGTACTACCCAAAGTAATCTACAAATTTAATGCAATCCCTATCAAAATACCAACATCATTTTTCACAGAACTAAACAAATGATCCTAAAATTTGTATGGAAACACAAAAAACTTCAAACAGCCGAAGCAATCTTGAAAAAGCAAAACAAAACTGGAGGTATCACAATTCCAGAAATAAACCCACAATTATATGGTCAATTAATCTTTGACAAAGGAAGAATGAGTATACAATGGGAAAAAGACAGTCTCTTCAACAAATGGTGTTTGGAAAACTGGACAGCCACATGCAAAAGAATGAAACTGGACCACTTTCTTTCCCCATACAGAAAAATAAACTCAAGATGGATTAAAGGCCCACATCTGAGACCTGAAACCATGAAAATCCTTGAAGGGAGCACTGGCAGTAATCTCTCTAACAGTGGCTTTAACAACATTTTTCTAGATATGTCTCCTAAAACAAGGGAAATAAAACAAAAATAAACCATTGGGACTACATCAAAATAAAAAGTTTCTTCACAGAGAAGGAAACAATCAACAAAACTAAAAGGCAACCTACTGAGAGGAAGAAGATACTTGCAAATGACATATCTGATGAAGGGTTAGTATCCAAAATATATAAAGAACTGATAAAACTCAAAATCCCCCAAATAAGTACTCTAATTAAAAAATGGGCAGAAGACATGAACAGACATTTCTCCAAAGAAGACAAACAGATGGCCAAAAGACACATGAGAAGATATTCAATATCACACATCACCAGGGAAATGCAAATCAAAACTATAAGGAGATATCACCTCACACCTGTCAGAATGACTAAAATCAACAACACAAGAGACTACAAGTGTTGGCAAGGATATGGAGAAAAAGGAACCTTTTTTGCACTGTTGATAGAATGCAAATTGGTGCAGCCATTGTGGAAAACTGTATGGAGATTCCTCAAAAAATTAAACATAGAACTACCCTACAATTCAGGAATTTTCACTACTGCATATATGCCTAAAAAATACAAAAACACCAATTCAAAGGGATATGTGCACCCCTATATTTATTGCAGCATGATTTACAATAGCTAAACTGTGGAAAAAGCCCAAGTTGTCCTTGGATAGATGAATGGATAAAGAAGATGTGGCATATATATATACAATGGAATATAATTCAGCCATAAAAAAAGAATGAAATCTTGCCATTTTCAAGGATATGGATAGAGCTAGAGAGTATGAAGTAAGTGAAATAAGTCAGTCAGAGAGAGACAAATACTGTATGTCACTCATATGTGGAATTTAAGAAACAATACAAATGAGCAAAGGGAAAAAGAGAGAGAGAGAGAGAGAGAGAAAAAAAAAATTAACTATCTCTCTCTATAGTTAAGAACAAACAAATCAATGGTTGCCAGAAAGGAAGTGTGCCAGAGGAGGTGGTTACCAGAAGGGAGATGCAGGGAAATAGGGGATGGGGATTAAAGAGTTCATTTATGATGGAAAAAACATAAAATAGAATCAAAGAGTTAAAAAATAAATTTGTGTTGTGTGTCTAAATTTACAGTAATTTGTAACAGTAACAATAGGAAGCTAATATGTATATTAACCAACACAACTTTTAACATCAAGTTTTAGAGAAAAAAAATAATGCTCTTTAATACTTCTGCAAGCAATTAGAATACTGAATTTAAAAAGAGTAAAAGAATACTTATTCATGTCAAATCCATGTATATAGCAGTCTGATTTTTCTAGAATAATGATTTTCAAATGTTAGCAGGCACCAGAATCACCCAGAGGACTTGTTAAAACATAGATTGCTGAACTTATCTCCAGAGTTTCTGATTCAGTAGGTCTGGGACGGGGAAAAGACATTGCCTTTCTAATAATTCCCCAGGTGATGCTGGTGCTACTGGTGCTACTGGCCTGAGGACCACATTTTGGGAACCAGTGATCCAGAAAGTGGCTGAAAGAGAGAAGTGAAAGTCATCTTAGGAAATCAAACCTGTGTTAGAAATTTCTTTTTTTTTTTTTTTTTTTTTTTTTTTTTTTTTTAATTTTTATTTATTTATGATAGTCACAGAGAGAGAGAGAGAGAGGCAGAGACACAGGCAGAGGGAGAAGCAGGCTCCATGCACCGGGAGCCTGACGTGGGACTCGATCCCGGGTCTCCAGGATCGCGCCCTGGGCCAAAGGCAGGCGCCAAACCACTGCGCCACCCAGGGATCCTGTGTTAGAAATTTCATACATTAATACTCAGGTGATTTGCTCACAAAATGTCTCTTTAACCCTTACTCAGAGCTTTAAGGAACAGAGCCCTGTTTTAGGCAGGGTTATCTTATTATCAATTGTAGGAAAATTGATTATATCAGTTTATAAGAATAAATAAATAATAGGAGACACTGGCCTTTGCAAAGATAGCACATTTATATCAAAAAAGAAGGAAAACAAGCTGACTGCTGAGTGGTGGTGGGGGGTCAGAAACTAGGACAAGCAGGCATATGGAGTTCAAATATTTAAATGCCTACTTACATTTAATGAAGGGGCAATTAATCATTCATTCTTTATTACCTCGAGAATTTTGATGTCCGGTACAGAAGCCACTAGCCACATGTAGTTAGTAAGCATCTGAAATGTGGCTAGTCTGAATTGAGACATGCTATATATATAAAAAACCCATGGAACTTTGAAGATTATGAAAAAGAATATAAAATACATCATTAATAATTTTTAAATATTTAATATAATTGAAACGATAACATCAGGATATATTAGGTTAAGATATATTATTAAAATTAATTTCTCCTGTTTCCCTTTGCTTTTTTTAAACATGACTTCGGGGAAATTTAAAATCACCTAAACAGCTCATGCTGGATTTCTATGAGAAAAGCACTGTTCCAGAAAGTCATTGTATTATTCCATATTTACAATATATTTATCCTGTTCTAAGTAATAATGGCAGGATGGGAGGCTAGGGGTTCAAGACTGTTGAGTTCCTTGAGGGCAGAATGACTTATTTGCTTGATGTACTCCAGAGCCAGAACCTTTCACCATGCGTGGCCTGTGTGAGATGTTCATTTTATATTTGTTGAAAGAATGAATGAATAAGTGAATGGATAAAAGAGTAAAATGTTGGCATTCTGTTTAAGAAAGAGTAGAGTGTTTTCAGAATTCAGGAATTCAGAAACTTCCAGCAAAAGTGGATAGGATTTTAGAAACTATAGAGTCTTTAAAGGTTACAATAAGCTTATTTTCTGAAAAATACATGAAGGAGAGGTGCCTCGTTCTAACAATTCAGGATGGATGATGTATGATTGTCTTAGATTTAAAATGCCTCTTTCCCTCTAAACAACACATAAATATTTAAGTAACAATTGTACTGTAACTTAGTAGCTCCTGAATCATTTATTGAATATACTTGGATTTGACATACTTATCATACTTGAATTAAGAAGTGGTAAGATATGAAGTAAAAAGTTGTGGAATTAAAACTCTGAAGGTTTGAGGTAGAATCTTCCAAATCTGTTATTTATTAGGAACAGATGCCTCCAAATTATGCATCTCACCTTATACAAATGGTATCTTAAGGTACCTTGCGGAACAAGGCATGTACTATAATTTTTAGGCATGCAAGATTTTTTTGCTCCATGCATGGAAGCACAAAATGGTCTTGTGTCCAAGTGCAAAGTTGAAATCAAGAAACAAGATAAGGAGAGGGGAGGGGAGAAGCTGTCCTTTGTTCTGTTCCTGTGAAGATTCTGGTTGCTTCAGCTCACATTAGTTATTCAGTGCTATTTCTGAGTGAGTCCTTCCTTTATACATCACAGTTAAGATAGGAAAATAGGGGCACCTAGGTGGCCCAGTGGTTGATCAAGTCCCTCATCGAGCTCCTCGTAGGAAGCCTGCTTCTCCCTCTGCCTGTGTCTCTGCCTCTCTTAAAGAAAAAAAAAAAAAAAAAAGATGGGAAAACAACCAGGTGATAGCAAGAATACATGTGAAATAGTTTAATTTAGCACTAAATATCTAAACAAAAATGAAATATGAGGAAAGTCAACACATTTCCTTCATTGAACTTCCAGTGAAAAATATTTTGAATACAATATAAAAAAGACATATTATATAGTGTCTGTTACCACTTTGTCAATATAGTTGCACTATCCACGTGTGGCCATTGAAATTGAAATTAGATAAAATGAAATAAAATTTAAAATTCAGTTTTTTAGTCCTATGAATGGTATTTCACATGTTCTTTGGCAACATGTGGCTAATGGCTACTGTACTGAACAATGTGTACAACACTTCCATCATTGAGTTCCATTGGATAGTGCTTCCTTAGACAGTTGATTCTCTTAACATATCTAAGTTTGGTTCACTTATCTGAGAAAAGGGAGGAATACTGATTCACTCTTTAGTTACAACACAAGATTTCTGACAGAGCCAATGTTCATAAAAGTGCCATGCAAGTGCTACACAAATGTGAATTATTGCCAGAGTCTGCATCAGGAGAGGGAGGTTAGAGGTGAGAATTGGTTATACTAGACAAATGGCTGGACATTCATTGTGTATAAAGCCTAGACCTTTCCTCAGTGTACTTTGCTATAGCTTAAGTCCATGACTGGCTTGACATCTCTTTTGCTCCACCTGATATCTTCTGGTCTGCCTTTTCTATTCCACCTACTGCTGTAGTAACCAGCTACCATGCAGGTTGAACCCAACAGCATCTGGCCTCAGCTGCATCCTCTAACTCTTGAGTTTTCCCTGGAGCTTCTAATGACTTGGCCAATGTATTGAATCTAAAGGAACCTGTTCAGACATTCTGAAGTATATGCAGCCCTGAGAGTATGAGAGGTAGCCTCTCCTGAGATGGAACCAACAGGGGATGGGAACAGGCAGCTTAATATATCCTCATTTATCTCTCAGACAGCCATTATTTGGTGTGTTCTGTAAGGTTTCTCAGAAAGGATCTAAGGGGTTTGAGCTTCAGTTATCCATGTGGGTGATCACCTGGACAGTGCACCCTGGCCAGGGTTTTCTTCATTCCCTATTTCACGCTTCACAATCCTCTTTCTGTTCCTTGGGATCACTTTTTCAAAATAAACTCCCTACAAGACTTGTCCAGGCTCCACTTTTCTTGGGGGCACCAAGGTTAAGACAAGGCTTTTGGATGATTTTCTGCTTTTCATCCACAAATTTTCTCAAGGTTGTTTGAGATTTGAAATTTGAACAAGTTGCTTTAATATAGTCCATGACCTTGAGCCTAAAGACAAAATTAGTCATGTCAATTAGCCTGCCAATTCTTACTACATCTGTGGAGAGAAAATTTGTAGAGATTGGAAAAGGCAAGGATATGCAAGAGTCTCCATGAGGACCCAAATCCCCTAATGTAAGATAAAAGTCAATATGTTTCAGTAAAGTGATTAATGTGTGCCCAGAACTGTACCTGGCAATAATATTTAACAGTAATAAAGACTTGTAGGTTTTTTTTTTACCCCAAAGTAGCTTATAAACAACATTAAAACTTTAGCTTTGATGTCAAAAGAGCTGATATCCTGTTTGTTCCTTATCTCAAAACCACATTTGTTCCTTTAATATTGCTTTGTAACTACTTACCCAGAAAGTAAACTGTAAGCTCAGTGAGGGTAAGAACTATGTCCTTTTACTCACCCCCTTTACCCTGGCACTCAGGAAGGTACTCAGCAAATATTTGTTTACTTAATGAGCAACTAATAAATAGTACTTATTGATATCTTACTTTGTGTTAGGCCAGGGGCTAGTAAACTATAGTCAGTGAGCCAAATCCATCTCAGGATCTGTTTTTGTAAATCAAGTTTTATTAGAACACAGCCATGCCCATGCATTTCCATGTTGTTTGAAGTTGTTCTCAAGCTACAGCGCCAGAGTTAAGGAGCTGTAACAGAGACCAGATGGCCCACACAGCCAAACATATTTACTATCTAGTCTTTTACAGAAAATGTTGCCAACCCCTATGTTGGGCTATAGGGTGCTAAAAGGCTGCATTTGGAGTGTGTGCCATGGCATGGAAAAGGTTGGGAAGGTCTTTGATAACTTCTACTGAGTAGAAGCCAGTGTTCTAGAATACTGCATATTAAGGTATAGAGAGAATTGTCTGTACATAGAACTTTAAAGTATGGAGCAGGGAAAGCTAAAAGCCTTCTTAGCAGGCCCAAAAAACCCAGACCTAGACAAGCCTCCTACCCTTCTTGGTGTAGTGTCTTCACAGCCTTAGCTGTGGATAGGAGAAATTGCTTTGTATCTCCCCTAAATCCCCTGCTTTGAATACCTGAGTTCTAAGGTAATAAGATAATCATAGCTACCAATTTATGGAGAGAGGGTGAAATCCACGTGTCTATTTTGTGTTGTTTCTGTACTAAACCCCCAGATCCCAGTATAGCACTTATACATGATAAATGTCTAAGGAGATTATGGAATTTTCACCAGATTAAAGATGAGGACTATTTCAGTAAGGAAATATAGTCTTGTTTGTTGTAGATACAGAAGCTGGTGAAAAAAAAAAAAAAAAAAAAGGAAGAAGCTGGTGACTGTCACACAGCTAGCACATAGTGGAGGTGGACCCAAACTCAGGTTCACCTGACGAAGCGCATGGGGTTCCCTGCCCTCTACTTGTCACTAGCTAGCTGTACTCTTAAGCTAGCTTGCTCATCATTCCAGGACTTTGTTCAGATCTGGGAACTGAATGATTTCTAAACTCACTTCTTAGTTTTGGAAGTTACTAAAACAATACAAACTCTTGTTTATAGCCATGAACTGAAAAGACTAGTTCAGTTTAACTGAGGTGGGAAAAAATGTTATGAGTAGGGGAAAAGTGAAGGAATTTCATAGTGGCTAAGCAGTGAAATCAAATGAATTTCATTTTAGAGAGCTGAGGCTTCCATACCACAAGTAGGTCAGAAATCACTAGAGTAAGACTCAAAGGTCAGGTTGACCAGAAAATAAAAAATCAAATGCACCCAATGGAAGAGACAAAGCCCCCTTTGCTTTCAAACTACTTACCCTCTATTCGGAGCTGGAAAGGGCTTATCTCAATTGCTTCATCCCATGACAACACTTTGCATGGGTTCCCTTTGGTTTTCCCAATGCAGTAAATCTTATCTTTCTCTAACCCAATGCTGAGGTTTTTGAGTTTCTTTTTTTTAGTATTATTTTTTTCTTTTAATTCTAAGAATCTGTTTCTTCCTCTGTTCATTTTGAAGTTCAAAGGCACGCTCTTTAAAATCTTCTGCAGTCGGGTCACCTTATCTATGACCTGCCATCTCATCAGTTTTATTGTCAAAGCCTCACTGTGGCTTCAGAGCACATGGTTTATTTTTACTTTATGTCCTGACGTGCCCTGGGCCACACGAGCCATTCAGAAAAAGGTGGCCCAGGGACATGCAGGCCATACTCTTCCCTTAATTCCCATAATTAATTGCTTTTTAATCAGTGGCAATGACTCTGGCAAATAAGCCTGCCAAATATTTGCTTACTCCCCTTATGAGCCATTCAGCTTCAGCCACTGAACCCACACACTTAGTTGCAGATGGAGCATGATGAGCTAGCTTGGGGATACTGAGCCAAATCTTGATCTTGCTGGGCTTTAGAGGGCTTCATGAATTATGAGTGCTTTTCTGATACAACTTCATACTCATATTGTGAAAGTGTTTTAATGAATTTTTAAGTCATTTTTTTCAATGAATATTTACTTAAGTGCTAGGGCATAAAGACAGGGCAGACAGATTATGCTTCTGCCTTCATGGGCATTCTAGTGCAAAGAGAAAGAATTTATAAAAAATAAGTAATATGTACATTAATAAATAAGCAACTAGTGATATATGCTATGAAGGGAATAAAGTAGGAGGATGGGATTGAGACTGGGGTGAGATATTAGGGTGAGGGTCAAGCAAGGTGTCAATGAAGAGATGACATCTGAACAGAAACTTGAGTGACAAGAAAGAGGCAGGCATGTGGGAAACTGGTTGGTGGTGGGGTGAGGGGATTCAGGCAGATGTGAGATAGTAAATATGTAAATTCTGAGGTGGAAAGGAGCTTGCTGTGTTTGAAGAATACAATGGAGCCCAGCATGGTTGGAGTTGGACAAACATGGAGGATAGTAGTTCAAGATGAAGTAAGAATGTAGGTAGGGTCAGATAATGTTAGACCTTGTCTTCCCTTATAAGGAGTATAGGTACAAGCTCTGTTCTGTAAACCATGATAGGTGCCAGATGCTGGGGCTATAGAGACCAATAAGACACATTTGTGGACCAGATCAGTTGCCCTGACGGTCTTGCCTCCTTGTATATATAAAGCTCCTCTTCCACCCAGGATTTCTATCATTCTCAGATGCTCCCTGACTTTCAGGACTTGCCCCTTACATTTCCCATCCTTTCCTCCTTAAGCAGCATCAGAGGCCAAAGCTCCCAACCAATCCTTTATCAATGGACATGCCTCTAGGCTTCCCAAATCTGACTCTATCCCTACCTCTTCCTGCCCTCTGAAACCCCTGTGCTTTCCTGGAACTCACAGTGAGCAATTAACAAATCCCCTATGTTCTAAACTTTCTTTCTGAAAGGTCCTGTCACTTTCTTGATCTATGCAAAGTCTTTTGTCCCCTGGTGATGCAGCTTCGCCTTCAAGGCTTCCATTGGTGACTGATTCATCTCCATACCTTAGATAACTTAGGGCCTGAGGGTGAGGGGGTTATTCCCTTTCTCCACAGTGTGTTTTCTACTTCAAAAATCCTAGCTGCTTTGAAGCATATCAAAAGTACCCAAAAGTACCAGGTTACAGAGTACAGAGGTACAGAAGTACAGAGGAAGTGCTTCCAAAGTGTTAGCTTTAATTATATATTTTAGCATTTTATTTTTGCTCTTTAGAACAAGAGGGGAAATTTGTGGTTAAAGACAGACTTTGGAATCATATTGCCTGGGTAGGATCCAAGCTCTGCCATTTTTTGCTTGGGAGTTTTAGAGTAGGTTAGTTAATGTCCTTGGGACTTGGTTTCTTATCTTTAAAATGGGGATAGGTAGATGAGGAGTACTCTGAATGGTGCTGGCATATTATAAGTGCCATATAAATGTCTGTTATTTTTTGTTGTTGTTATTAACTGATTGATGACTTCAATATCTGGCTTACTTCTCCTCTCCTCCTTTCTGCTTGATAACATTCTTGGCAAATTCAGCCTCCATGAAGTTGGGTCATCTTTGTGATCCTTCAGCCTTTGGTTTCCTTAGCTCTAACCATTTCTTCTTCCACCCTACCTCAGCCACCTACTCACATGTCCATGCTCTGGTCTTTATCATCTCCAGCAATTGCATCTCTCTCAAATCTTGATTTCATATACCCCACTTGCTAATTATCATCTCCCCTCTCGTTAGCTCATTTACTCCAGTATTTACTTTCCAGAGACTGACATCATTGACCTTAAATCCATTTACCTTTCCACAGCTTTGGGGTTTCTGGTACCTGGAAGGACTTTATTATGGATTGGCAGGATATTAGAACTCCTAATTCAAGCCAGTTCCCCAGAGGAATGGGGGTTTGTGAAAAGTTACACTTATTGAAAATCCCCAATCTGGTAAGTCTGGTAGCTTTTGTCAAATATGTAATCATCACACAAATCAAATGTGTGTTAGTCATACAGGAGACAGACACCAAACTTACCCTAGACAAGTCATGGGAGAGTTTTGTAAAGTGACACTGTGCAAAGGTTTGGAGAAAGGAACAGGAAAGAACGCAGTATCCCAAGGGTTGGCAATATCAGTGAGCTGCTGAGACCCCCGGTCTGAAGAGAAAGAGAAGAAGCAATTACCTGAACCCAGAAAGAAGATCTAAGTATAGAAGCTTGCTTCAGCAAAGGAATAGAGCCAATGGAGCAGAGAAAAGTAGATGTATGTGGGATGGAGGCTGGGAATCAACAGCCAAACATACTTCCTCTGTCCCCTGACCTCTTGCATCTCACAACCGGAAGCCAGATGGTGAAGAGCTTGCATCCGTATTGGCCAGGTTAGCAGGATGAAAAAAATGTGTGGAGAATAGATCTCAAAGGGAAGGCAGAAATTATCTAACACATGAATTAAACTCTGATTTTTATAAGATACATGCTTTAGAAAGCTAGTTTGTGCCAAAGCTCCCACCTGGTGTCTTTATGACTTCTGCAGACAACAAGAGAGTTCCGGGATGTCATATTTGTCAGCCTGTGACACAGTACTGCACGTAGTGGACTGGGAATGTCCTAGTGTCCTTTTCCCTTGGAGGATGTTTCTGGGAAATGTTGCAGGCCCTGTTTATCATATTCGTGAGAGCTGAAATTGTGTTTCATTTTTCTTTTTAGATAGTTTTGAATTGTTTATATATATTTCTATCTGCCCACTCTTCTTGGCATTGTCCCATTCCAGGTATCTAGAAAATAACTTCTTGGAAATTTGAAATTCTAGGGGCTGGGGAGCGATTGAAGACAAATTGGTGGGACATAATATATGAATTACAATGCTCATTGAAATTAAGTGTTAAGTAAGAGAATTACAATTATCTTTGACTCTTGCGCTTGGTCCATAAGTGAGTGAATTAAGATCTCATCAGAATCAAGTTTATTTTCTGTACTTATTGACTCAGTTAACCCCACATTAGCAATTGAATATTGTGTTTTTCATTCATTTGTTCTTTTGTTCATTTATTCCATGACTACGTTTTGATTATCTATTTGTACTAGCTCTCTACTATATTGGAGTGGGGTAGGAAATAGTGGTAAAGCTAAAGGAGGAGAAACATGGTCTCTGTTTTCTAACAGTTTACAAAAAGCCTGGTAAATACTAGATTCTGGATTATTAATTTGCCTGACAATGCCCAGCTAATTCTGGGACTTATCTCCTGAAAAATATTAACAACAATAAAAATAGTTAATATTTAGATGTTATTTTCTCTATGCCAGAAACTCTATTAGGCTATTTTTCATTTTCTTTAAAAAATTCAAACAATGCATGTATAGAATTTAAAAATTCATGTAATACTATAAGGTTTATTATAAAACCCAGAGGCCACAATTTTTAAAATCATCTGACCAGTTCTTCTATTTATCTCATTTCCTTATAACATGTTCATTTTATAATTGCTTGATTTACATTTTTGGATATGTGTCTTTGGCTTCCTATTTGGAAGATAAGGAATTAGATCTCTTCCATACCAACCGTAAACACTTCTCCTCTCCCTGGTTCTGCTCTATCAATATTCAGTGTTTAAATTTGTATATATGATATATTCCTTGTGGCTGAGCCACATAGTATGTTATTATGGTATTTTTTTCTTTCGTTTTCTTTTTCCCATTTTGGTACATATTTTGGGAGATAAAAATTGCCCTACTTTTTCATTTATTCCATGTAACTATCACAAATGCATCTACAAACTTTCTTCCAGGTGGCAAAACTCTGCATATTATTGTGAAATGTATGAAGTAATCTGTCGGTTGTCTTTTTTGTTTGTTTGTTTTGTTTATTTTTTTTCTCCCTTGGAAACATTCTCCTAGAGTCCTCTTTCTCTTGCTTCGGTTTCATCTTGTTGCTCTCCATACTGGCTGCACCATGGTGACCTTGGAGCTTGTCTTTAGCAGCATCTTGGAATTACCTCCTTTTCTCTGCTAAGTTGGATCTCGTGTTTCCTGGATCTTTTCCCTGTCTGACTCCCTTACTTTGATGGAGTATGGCTTCCAACAGCTCTCTGAGTCAAGCTGTCTGGTAGGCAACATTTTTGGGATCTTGAATGTTTAAAAATATCTTTATCTCCTCATGCACTTGACTGATAATTTAGAGGGTTGTGATATTCTAGGTTGGAAACCATATTTGTTCTGGTTTTTGAGGGTATTATTGCATTGTCTTGCAGTCTTGAATGTTGTTCTTAAGCCTGAGGTCATTCTAATTCTTTATCCTTTTTAGGTGATTGTTTTATTCCTTTATTGCAGCTAAGTGGACTTTTTCTGTGCTAATATTCTTAGGAGAATTATCTCATCCCTTTCTCACACCAACTCTAGGAGACAGATACTGTACTTGCCACCTTCTTAAAGGTGAAGAAAGAAGACAGAGATGTTAGACATTGCTAATATACCCAACAAGTAGGTGAGAGGGCTGAGATTTAAACCTGAGTCAGTTCTGCCTACCTCACCTGTACTCTTCACCATCATACCTGAAGAAATTCCAAAAGTTCAGGTTTAGCACCATGCTTTTGTCTAAGGCCATTTCTGTTCAAGCCCACTCTCCCCTGGGTCCAAATCCACTGCTGAAATAAGTGCTTAAAGCCCAGTCAATGCCTGATTCACCCCATTCCCCTCTCCCCATCACCCTGCCATCTCAGTATGTATTGGAGCCTGGTGTGTGGGATGTTCTTAGAACATAGTGATGGTCCTGTCCATGATGTTCCTGGAAACTGACTCCATTCACAATCTGCATTACCCATCTTTTGGCAACTTCTCTTTTCGAACATCTGATATTTGAAAATGCAAGAGTCTTATATCATTTTCCTTGAGTTATATTTGTGTTCCATATTTCTGCCACTTTCTGTAAGGGAACCTTATTTATATTCCAGTGATTTGTTGTCTTTTCCTTGGCTATAGATCATACTTTTTCTTAATTTGACATGCATTCAAAGTACCTGAGATAAATTTTTAAAAATTCCTCTTCATTTTACTCCTGGCAAGTACCCTTTCCTAAGGTCTCCATTGTGCATTTTGAATTAAGAAGGATTCATATTTAAGTGTATATGCAAGGGAAGAGTGTCACTGTCAGGAAGTGCAAACAGCAGGGGATCTGAAGTCAGTGGGCTCTCATATTAGTCCTTGGTCTACCAGCTACTTGTTGTTGACCTTGAGTAATTCATTCAACTGCCCTCAGTCTTTGCTTCCTTGTCTCAACAGTGGGTTAATTTCTCGTATCCTCTCTGCTGTTACTGGATGTCACAAGGACAAATGAAAAAAAATATGTGGGAAAATATCCTGTAAATTCTACTGTAGCCTTTGTCAAGCTGTCATTCATTTATAATCATCAAAATTTGGGACTTCTCTATATTATTGTGCACTATTATTTAGTATTTAGTAGATATTTTTTCTTTAAACCAACTTACTTTTAAAATATAAATAAATTTATTTATAAAGTGAAATTAAAGGAAAGGAAATAAAATCAAGAGAAATCTAGGAAGAATCCTAGCTCAGAGAGTGAGAGTTGCTCAATGTATATGCTAGGGAGGAACAGACAGGAGTGAGTCTCAGGCTTGAGCATGAGTTTGCAGGGTGGTGGATCAAAAAATAGACAGAATGAGTGAAAGAGAGGAAGACCCAAGGCAATGGATTCACCCATTGGAAGAGAAATCTAACTTGAAAGGGAGGTCTGAGGTAGGAAGAAATAGAGACTGAGAAGTGTGGTGTCAGTGACTTATGATGAGTGGTAGGATAAGGCACCATTGGTAGGGAGAGCCTGGGAGTGAGAAAGAAGAACTAGGGGTTTAGAGAAAGGTTTGGTTTAAGGAGGTCATATAATGGTTGGGGTTGAGGGATTGGGGGAACTTGAGGAGACATAAAGCTGTTTTGGGAACACAGGAGTGTTGAAAAAGTTAAGGGAAGGGATGCTGACCATAAGTGATGAGGGATGTTGATTAGGACTTGAGGGATGGGAGTTGCCATGGTGATGCTGCTGCCAGGTAAGGTAGGAGACGCATTTGGAAGTGGGCAGATCATTGAGGTGATGGAACATATGTCCTCATCACATTAAATTTCACAGACTCTCTTCTTGGAACAAGACTCTAAGAACAGAGATGCCCATGAGCAAGTGGTAAGAACAGTCAGTGTATCACACACATGTTCTACTTTAAATTGTTTTGTATATTATATATTGTATACACCCATATATGTGACCATACTCTGGAAAACACTGATTTAACACATTCTGCAAATAGATGAAATTATTTCTAATTAGCTATTGGAATACACATTATTGTCTTGATAATTCTCTTCCATTCCTCCTTGGTAAATATATCCAAGGTCTAGAAATTCAAAAGGATCCTGTGGGCATAGTTGTCTCTGTATTTATATAGTGGGTGGGGAGCAGATGGAAAATAGGTCTTGGTAAAACTTAAAACTTATTGAAGTTCAAATTCAGAATACCTTTTAACATCTGGTAAATGTAAACCATTCCCCCTTTTTGATTTTCATTTGGGCCTTTCTCAGAAAACTAAAAGTTCCTGTTCTCACAACTTTGACTTATATAGGAAGGGGTCTGAGGAAAGAAATGCAATGGAAACAGTTACATCATAAACTATTTCAAGACCTGCCCTAAAATGGGGAATCTGGGAGATAGCTCAGTGCTCCATCTTGCTGGATTCTTATACTGGAAAGCAGAGGACAAAAGAAGATTAAGTGTCCTAAGTATTATCTTGGGATTTGGGTTTCATGTCTGGGAGGCCCAAGCCTGTAGATCTGCCTAAGCACAGAAAGATAGCAACAGCTCTAAGCCTGACCTACACATCTTTAGCTAGAGTGGGGTCATTTACAAGGATGTTGGTTATGGATGATTTTGAGCAGTTGTATCAACAAGGGGAAATGATGAAGAAATGGTTTAAGGAGAAAAAACATCAGTTTCTGTAACCCTCCATGTTTTCTTCTTTCTTCTTTCCTTATCCTTCCTTCTCCAAGGCTAGGATTTAAATTTAAATTTGGGTTCCTCTGCAGAATCCTGTAAATGTCTGCTTTTTAACATAAAACTAACCACTGCTTTTGAGAATCCATGATCAATGCTTGGGCTGAGGTGGTAAGATTTTGAAGCTAGAGGGGAGGTCAGAAGTCATCTAATTCTGTCCTCTCACTTTGAAATGAGAAACTTATAGGCCACGGAGGTGAAATGATGTACCCAAGGTCATCCAAATGGTTAGTAGCAGCATCAGGGATGGGTTGCAATTCCCTGCCTCCATCTGTTGTAAATCCTCTTGGACAGGCTTTGTGGCAAGCTACCAGGGAAGCTTATTGGAAAGCATTTAAAAATGTTAGACCGTCTGCAGATGTGATTTTAAAGGTTATTTATTTGTTTTACTGCAGATCATGACTTCCCCTCCATCCGTCTTCTTGTTCCAGGGCCAGATTCTGCCCTTTGATGTTCTTTGTGGCATTCAAGTTGCCTTTGGCCTGAATCAGAAGCAGAGTTTGACCCAAAGCTACTGATGCCTTTGTTTGCTCTCACAGGACTTCCCCTCCCCCCAGGAGGCTCTGAAAAATCAGTTGTCTTAGAGTTACTTTCTACACAAGATGTGTCCTGCTGTGTTTGTGTCATAGAATCTTTGTGCTAGATGAGACCTGTAAGGTCATCAGTCCAACCCCCGATGCAGTTCAGGCACGTCTTCCAAAAATTTCCTGGCATATGGTCACACAATCTTATGGCTGAGCGTTAGCTTGGGGACCAAAAAAATATCTTGGGTTTCTTTTCTCAGGTTAAGAAGCTGAGATTCAGAGAGGTGAAGTGATTTATCTACATCCAGGCAGAAGAGCTAAAACTAATCCTGGCTTCTGACCTGAGTCTGTAGCTCTGTCTAATGTACCATCTTCTCCTTAATTAAATGCTTGCAAGAAATGTTCAGTGAATCATCCATACATTTATTCATTTGTTAATCATTATTAATTTACTAAGCCCTTATTTTATCTAGAACTAGTAGTTATAGGCCAATTGACAGTTGAGCAAGATGAAAAATCATCACACTGAAATCTTCATTAAGACAATCAGTTTCTTGGAAGTTGTGTTAGTTTTCTGGTGGTGCTGTGACAAATTATCACAAACTTGGCTTAAGGAAGCACAAATTTATTACATACAGTTCTGGAGATCAGAAATTTGCAATGAGTCTCACTGGGCTAAAATCAAGGTGTTGGCAGAGTGGTGTTCCTTCCGGAGGCTCTAGGGGAGAATGTGTTTCCTTGTATTTTTCTGACTTCTAGAAGCTGCCTACAGTCATTGGCTCCTGGTGTGATCTCTCTTCCATCTTCGTTGCCTCATCCTAACTGACCCCATCATCTCTGACATTCTCTTTCCTTTCTCTTCCGTCACAAATCTTGTGGGATTATATTCAGTCCACCTGGGTAATCCAGGACACCCTCTCCATCTCAAGATTCATCATTTAATCACCCTTGAAACTGTCCTTTAGCATATTAGTTAACATATTCATAGGTTGTTGGGTTTATGATTTGACTATCTTTGGTGGCTTTTTACTTTCCCTACCACAGAGGTCACAGACAAAGCAGCACAGAGAGGTCAGATGGGACATGACAAATAGAAAGAATAGCATGTTCTAAACTGCCCACGTAGGAGGGTGAACACATGGCATTTCTGGGGATGCCTGGTCTCTTAGTATGCCTCTTAAAGATTATTGGCCTATTAAAATATCTTTCTCAAAATCTCAACAATTGGCACACATAAAGCAATTAGTATGAGAGATAGAATGAGATATCCCAAGGAACCCCAGGTAATATTGTAAAAGTTGCATTTTTTTCATAAGGCATGAAGGTAGAAAAATATCATAAGATATGGAGGTTTGCATTTTAAGCCTGTCGTGGTCCTTCAATGATCAGAAATAGTCAGGTGGTGGGGACTGGCCAAATAGATAGCCTGGAGAACAAGGAGAAGCCTAAAGGATAAGAAATAGTTACTTTAAATGGATTTGTGTGTTGGGGTGGGGGTGGCTATAGAAAGCACAATCTCTCTCTCTCTCTCTCTCTCTTTTTTTTTTTTTTTTTGGTTTCAACTATGTGATTTCACAAATGAGACAGACTCATTGTTGCCAACCAGATCCTAGAAATTGCTTGATTCAGATCCATCCAACAGTGATTCTCAAACTCCATCCTTATAGAATACGTTCTTTGAAAAGTCACTTTGAGTGGTCCTTGACTATACCTAACCAGTATGATCTTTCTCCAATTCACAGAAAAGAGAATAGACAAAATAGAATTTTTTTTAATTTATAATTTTTCTCTCTTACCTTTTTTTTTTCTCAAGTCTACTTTGACTTTCCTGTTAGCTGGTCCATATCCAAATGAATGGATGGTAATAGGTGTAATAGAAAAATGTAGACATGGTGCTAGGTTTTGAGATATAAAGAACCACAATATGCATCAAAGAGCCCTATTTCTAATTTGCTATGAGTTGATATGCCACAGTTTATTGGGCCCCACAAAGAACATCACAATTCCCATTTGGGCTATTATCACAATTTGTATGACCACTACATTTTTTTTTTTGACCACTACATTTTTATAGCAAGTAGTTATTAGCGCTAACTATATCTCAGGTTGTTATAAAATCAAGGGATATAGAAATACGGAAAATATTCTGAAAGTACACTTTCAGACCTTGAATCCAGAGAGAAATTAGGCAATATTAATTTCTTTGGCATCCATTAATTTGCTACTAAGTGACTTATTTGCATCCTTTAGCTTTATAATCTTTAATCTTCGATATCAATTTTGTACAAAAAGAAGCAGGAAGAATGCATAATACATGTTATTCAATCAATGAAAGAGGGATAAATAATAAAGACAATGAAGTGAGAATCTTGCTGTAAGTTGCCTATGATTACAGAGCTACTAACTGGCAGTGAACTACTATCAAGTCAACCTAGGTCCAAAGTCCTTGCTCTATGTAGCCCCAAAAGCTGCTGATGTCTAGGAAAAATAATGGCTGACATTTATTATGTGTTTACTGTGTGTCAGATACTGTTCTAAATGCTTCATATATATCCACTCATTTCTTTGTCACTGAAAAAAAATATTTTGTGGTAGATGCTATTAGCATCCCCATTTTACAGATCGAGATACAGAGACTTAGAAAAGTTATGGAATTTGCCCTGGGGTGCCTGGCTGGCTCAGCTGATAGAGCATGCAACTCTTGATCTCAGGGTTGTGAATTTGAGCCCCATGTTGGGTGTACAGATTGCTTAAAAGTAAAAAAAGAAAAGTTATGGATTTTACCCAAGATTATAAGCTTTTCTTTCTTTTCCTTTTTTAATTTGAAATTCAACTACCCAACATAAAGTACATCATTAGTTTCAGATGTAGAATTAAGTAATTCATCAGTTGCATATAATACCCACTGCTCATTACATCATGTGCCCATCACTCAGTTACCCATCCCCCCTCTCCCCTCCCCTACAGCAACCCTGTTTCTTTCCCATACTTAAGAGTCTCTCATGGTTTGTCTCACTCTCTGATTTCTTCCCATTCTATTTTCCCTCCCTTCTACTATGATACTCTGTGCTGTTTCTTATATTCCACATATGAGCTAAACCATATGATAATTATCTTTCTCTAATTAACTTATCTTGCTCAGCATAATACCCTCCAGTTCCATCCACATCAATATAAATGGTAAGATTTCATCCTTATTGATGGCTGAGTAATATTCCATTGTAGCCCAGATGTCCACCCACAGATGAATGGATAAAGAACATTATAAACTTTGTAATTATAAAGAGGGATTTGGACACAGGAAGACTTACTCCAGAGCCCATCCTGCCTTATAAAACAAAACCTACAGAAGTTTTAAGAGTGAGGGCATGGCAGCCAGAGGAGTAATGAATGATAGTTGCTAATCTATGTTAGAAAGCAAAATCCTAGAGAAGAAGCCAGCCAGCAACCTCTTTCACTTCAGCTGCAGCAACTTCTTGCTAGACACATCTCCAAAGGCAATAGAAACCAAAACAAAAATGAACTACAGGGGACTTTAACAAGATAAAAAGCTTTTGCACAGGAAAGGAAACAGTCAACAAAACTAAAAGGCAACCTATGGAATGGGAGAAGATATTTACAAATGCCTTATTAGATAATGGGCTAGCATCCAATATCTATAAAGAACTTATCAAGCTCAATACCCAAAAAACAAAAAAATCCACTAAAAAAATGGACAGAAGACATGAACAGACACTTCTCCAAAGAAGACCTATAAATGGTAAAGAGATACATGAAAAAATGCTCCACATCACTTGGCATCAGGGAAACAAATCAAAACTACAATGGGATATCACCCCATACTGGTCAGAATGGCTAAAATTAACAACTCAGTAAACAACAGATGTTGGCGAAGATGCGACAAAAGGGGAATCCTCTTACACTGCTGGTGGGAATGCAAACTGTTGCAGCCACTCTGGAAAATAGTTTGGAGGTTCCTCAAAAAGTAAAAAATAGAACTACCTTATGACCCAGGAATTGTGCTAATAGACATTTACCCAAAGGATACAAAGATATAGATTTGAAGGGGCACATGCATCCCAATGTTTATAGCAGCAATATCCGCAATAGCCAAACTATGGAAAGAGCCCAGATGTCCATTGACAGTTGAATGGATAAAGAAGAGGTAGTATATAGGTATGTGTGTGTGTGTGTGTGTGTGTGTGTATATACACACACACACACACACACACACACAATGGAATATTACTCAGCTATCAAAAAGAATGAAATCTTGCCATTTACGACGATGTGGATGGAACTAGAAGTGAAATAAGTCAGTCAGAAAAGGACAAATTCCACATGATTTCATTCATATGTGGAATTTAAGAAACAAAACAGAAGAACATGGGGAAGGGAAGGAAAAAGAAAATAATATAAAAACAGAGAGGGTGGCAAATAGTAATAGACTTAACTCTAAGAAACAAACTGAGGGTTTCTGGAGGTGAGGTGAGTAGGAGATGGGGTAATTGGGTGATGGGCCTTAAGGAAGGCACTTGAAATAATGAGCATTGGGTATTGTGTACAACTAATGAATCACTAAATTTTACCTCTGAAACTAATAATACAGTATGTGTTAGTTACACTGAATTTAAATTAAAAAAAGAAAGTTTAGCTAGTGGTCACATCCTAGTCAGACCTCATTATCTGGTAGTTCTAAAGCATGTGTAGTGGAGTCCTAAACATCTATCTCCTAGTGGTACCTCAGGTCCCCTGTAAAGTCTGAGGATAAATCAATAGAGTTTTTGTCCATACTTGCTCTCCTTTTATCTGTTGTACATTTTATGCTTCTCTACATGGCTTAATTTGAATAATGGACCTTTAGCTTTTAAAGTTGGGAGGCTTCTCTCCTACTTACAAAATCTGGGTGTTGTCATCAAGCCATCTTTTAATACTTTGATTTTTTTTTTCTGCTTCCTTTTCCTAGCTGCAATGGGTTTTCACTACTTGCCCAGGGCCATAATTATTTGTTGCTCCTTACCTATAAGCTTAAAGCTTTTGTTGTGTAGGAGAGTGTAGAAGGATCCAGGTAGGGCTCATGACTTTCCCACGGTGGCTGCTGGCCCACTCTCTGAGACCTATGTCAGGAGGGAGAGTCCCTTAGGTTTCACACCTTGCCTCCAGTCATTCCTGTGAGCACCCACTGAGGTCTGTTGTCTATTGTCTGTTGAGAAGAGCCAGTGAGTGGGTGGAAATTCCCATGGTGCCAGGCGTTCTATAATCTCATGTTACCCCAGTGTGGTTTTTAGCAATGTGTTAAAAATTTTTAGCTGAATTCTTATTAACAGCTTTTATGGTTCCTGTAGCATCTACCATAAGTAAGTGCTCAACCCTGGCTCTTCTTGAAGGCATGTATCTTTTGATTTAGGGCTAGCTGGTTGTCCTATAAACTCAGTACTCTGATTGGTTCAAAAAATTTTGTGAATTTGCAGATTGCTTGGCACTGTGTTTGTAGTACCCACAGCAGTGCCACTCTCTCCCACATTCTACATCCTAAGAAACCAAAAGTCTTTGACAACATTCTTTTTGATGGAATTAGAGACACTAAATGTGAATTTCACTTTGGACTTTCTTTGTCATCCATGGAGTCTATCAAGAAGCAATTTTAGGCATCTGGGACTCCCAAATATTACCTTCAAACATCTCATTGTCTAGTAGGAACCATAAATGCACCAACAAATAATTTTGAATAGCAAGTAAGTGCTAAGGTAAAAGTAATGTATATTAGTAAATAAAATGGGCAAATGGGGTACAGCCTGGGTAAGAGACAAAGGAGCTACATTAGTTCTTAAAATAAAAATGTTTTCCTAGTGTAGAAATCTGTGTAGGGTCTTTTAAGAAGATGAGCAGAATAATCTGAGTCATGGAATTAGCATAATTTTTGCTTTAACATAATGAGATGGAGAGAATAATATGTCCTACTCACAGACTCTTGTTAACACTGTTTAAGGACACTCAGCCTTTTTCCTCCCTGGCCTATATATTTTTTAATATTCTAGTAAAATGAAATCATATATTCTGAAAGATTGGATAACTGCTTGCTAATATAATAGTGCTAAATATTTCACTTTTCCTATTGTTGAATATTTGGGCTTTCATTTATTTTGCTTTTGCAAATGAGATTGTTATAAATATATTTTACATGTAAAATATCTTCCACATTTTTTTTGGATTATTTCATTGGATATACATTCATATGAGAAGAATTTCTGAATTAAAGATGACTTACAACAATTTGATACATATTTCTGAATTGCTTTTTAAAGTGGTAATTCCAGTACTTATTTTCCCATTAGCTCAAAAAAGTGCTCATCTTATCACATCTTCACTTGCATAAAAAAAAAAGTTAATTTGATAGGTACAAAAAATGGCATGCCATTCATTCTTAAAAGTTGGCACTCATTAGAATACGATAGGTCTGACAACTTAAAATATTTCTATTAGCCATCTTGCTTCCTCTTTTATGAATTCTCTTTTCATGCCCTTTGCCCATTTATATATTAGAGTGGTTGAGTTTTTGCTGGCCTTTTGGTGTTTTAGATTATGAGATCATATTTATTGGCTTTAAATATTGTGAAATCTGCCAGAGTTTTGGAGCAAGGCTACTCAAATCTGACTATTCAAAACTGCCTTTGAAGCTTTTTTAAAAAATATGCATTCCAGGGACACCTAGGTGGCTTAATGGTTTAGAGTCTTGACTTCAGCTCAGGTCATGATCTCAGAGTCCTGGGTTCTGGCCCCACTTTGGGCTCCTCGCTCAGCAGGGAGTCTGCTTGTCCATCTGTCCCTCTGATCCTCCTCCCTGCTCTCTTTTTCTCAAATAAATAAATAAATAAATAAATAAATAAATAAATAAATAAATAAAATTTCTTTAAAAATATGCATTCCTGAGCCCTATCCATGGAAATTTTGTTAGAGTTGCTCTAGGGCAAGGCTCAGGAATTTGCATAAAAAACCCCAGAAGGTTCTGACATACCTCTCCAGTTTAGGAACACCTTCTCTTGTTTTCCATTTTTCAGTTGCCTTCTTTGGTTATCATATTATCCTCTTAGGTTCTGCTCTTCACCTGGCAATAAGCAGAGTAAAAGCTGCATTCCAGAGGATGAAACTGGTAAATACTAGAGAATACAGAAAACTGGCTTTTTACTTGGCCTGGGTTTCACTTAGTTGCTTTCTAAGCTGAGAGATCTAGGTCATATTTGGATGATTTTCATTTTCTTTATCTTTAAATGGAGAGAATCATATTATCTATGACTACTACTTTACTACTAAGCCAAGGCTACCAGTTAAGAAACTTTTGTCATGGTCTCAGGATAAGATAATTGGGATCTAAAAGAGAAAGAAAGAAAAGATGGATGTAAAAGACATTAGGATGAAAGAACTCCAAGGCCATACTTGAATCATCCTTATGGAATGCTAACTGTGGCAGGTACTCTGAGAAGCATTTACATCATATTATCCCATTTGATCTTCACACTGACTTTGAGATGGGTGCAATGATCACTTTATAAATGAAGAAACTGAAATTCAGAAAGGTTAAATGATTGCTTCAGTTGACATGACTAGGATGATGGAGTTACCACTTCCTAATAGAAGGAAGATTATAGGAACAACAGGTTTGGGGAAGAAGATCAGGAGTTCAGTTTTGCATGTGGTAAGCCAGAGATATTCATTAAATGTCAAGGGGACATATAAAGGAGACACTTGCCTTTATGACTGTGGAGTTGGAGGGCTAGAAATAAAAACTTAGAAGTCATCAGCTTACAGGTTAATGCAGTGGGAAAGAATGATTCCAAATGCATGGTGAGAACAGATAAGAAAGGGAAGGAGTCTAAGGTCTGAGCCCTGGACCCAGTGTTAAGAGGTCAGAAAGATTAGGAGCAACTGGTGAAGGAGATCATGACGAAGTGGTGAGTGACAAAGGGGGAAAATCAGGAGAGGATGGCATCTTGGGAGGCAAGAGAGAAAACGAATAAATATTTAAGAAGTATGTGTCAAATGAATGAAATGACACGTCTGGGCAGAATTCAAATCCAGATCTCTCTGACCCCAAAGCTTATATATTCTTATCCAATATGCCAGTGGTCAGCAAACTTTGAAAGGGCCAGAATGGTAATTATTTTAGATTCCGTGGCCCAACAGGCAAAATCCAGGCTACTAGGTAGGTGTTCACATAATCATTTAAAATGCAGCCATTTAAAAATACAAAAACTATTCTTAGTTCAAGGGCCATAAAACAAACCAAAACACAACACAACACAACAAAACAAAACAAAACCAGGTCTCTGGCCCACATCCATGGTTTGTTGACCTTGGCGCTGCACTTTAATTCTAGAACCATCTGTCACCAAAGATATTCATACTCAGGCACTCCCCCCACCCTGTCTTAACTAGCCTCTTCAGTCTCACACAAAATTCTACAATAATTTCAATAGACTTTTTGCAGCAGTGCCATAGTTTCACTTTTTTTTTCTTTATGTAAAGGTGGCCTATATCTAATCTAGCAATCTTATTTCTCCCAAGACACTATTTCTTGTTCCATTCTGCTTAGCTGCATAGCTGGTGAAGAAACAGAGCACGAAAGCAAGCTCAGAATTTGCATGAGTGTGTTCGTCATTGACTGTGGCCTCCAAAGTGGGTTTCTGGCTTGAGAGCATAATGGAGGGGAAGGGTATTTCCCTCTTCCTCTTCTTTACTCTCTGAATGTCAAAAGAGAATCTGTGGAAACCTCAGTGTAGGCAGAGATATTTTCCCAAGGGGTGACACAAGGGATGTCACTATGATTCATTACTCCTGCTTAAGAACTCTACCCACAGAAGCACTGTTTTTAGGAAGATAAAGTTCAAACTTGGTAACATTGATTTCTATTTTTCTCAACTTACTTTCTACCAAAAACCAGCTCCATGACCTAAAAGCATGTATTATGTTTACTCTCCTTCCACAGTGCCTTCCAGCTGTGCTTTCTCCACTTCCCCAAACCCCTCAATCCCAGCACCATGAGGTCCATTCACAGTGGAGCTTCCCACATCACCAGCCACTGGTCTTTCCTCCATGCCCCTCTCTGCCAAACTGTTCTATTGGGACAAATGGACTCATCAGGGAGAAAATAGCAACACACATTTCTCATTCACCTCTCAGGACACACGTATTTACAGATATTTCCAATCAATCATGAAATGACTACTAGAGTTCTCCCAGAAGGCAACCTGCTTTCTTGGAACTGCTCTTATTTGGAAAAGCATTTTAATTATCATAACCAACCATTTTGGTTGAGCAGCCTCTGAATACAGAGGATGATCAAGGGCATTAAAGTCCTGGGCTTAGACAGGGCAGACCCCATCCACTTAGGTTCTGAGCCCTTCTGCAGCTATGCAGTAGCTATCCTCACTCTGGAACTGGGAGTGAGATGCTTTTTCTCCCTTTCCTCTCCCACTGTTGGCTGGTGTATGTTACAAGGTCTGGAGCTGATGAAAGTCGCACAAATCTTCTTCATTGATAAGTCAATACTCTTTCAGAAAACCCATCTTTTCTTTCTTCCTGGTTCTGGAATGTTTCTTTTGTCTAGATTCCTTACTGCCAATTCAACTGAGATTTGCTATTTGTCCTCAGTATTTGTGACCTAACCCCAAATGTTCTGTAAACTATGAAATCTATAAATTTTTAATTTTCCTTCCTTAGGACCTAGAACAGAGCCTGACAGAAGGGAGATAATCAGGGACACCTGGGTGGCTCAGTGGTTGAGCATCTGCCTTTGGCTCAGGGTGTGATTCCGGGGTTCTGGATTGAGTCCTGCATGGGAGTCCTCATAGGGACCCTGCTTCTTCCTCTATGTCTCTGCCTTTCTCTCTGCATCTCTCATGAATAAATAAATAAAATCTTTAAAAAAAAAACTTTAAAAAAATAAAAAAGAAGGGAGATAATCAGTGAATGTGTCTTAAATTAAACTAAGGAAAGGCTTATTAATGTTGTCTGATTGATAGATTGGAAAGGGGCAGGAAGGAGGTGGGAAGGCCAATTTCAAGGCCCTAATAATAGAGTGTGAACTCCCTGGGGGCAGAGGATAAATGCTGGTTGACCCAATGAACAATGAGCTCAGTGGAGCTCAGCCTGGTGTGGTGGCTGAAGGGGTGAAGCAGAGCTATATCTCCAAGAAATATAGTGGAGAAAGAAATGTCCAGCAGGGAGCTGGTCTGAATGGAAGAAGATCACAGGAGTCAAGATGAACTCCAGCTTATTTATCTGGAGACTGGCCACTAAATAGTCTGTTAAAGAGAGAGCCATCTGAGAGTCAAAAGGCATAGGTTCTGGGCTTGCTTCTCTTTCTTTTGTGTTGCTCAGTAAGCTAATTTATCCCTTTGACCTCAACTTCTCTATCTACAAAATAGATACAACATCATAGAGTTGTGAGAATTATTATTATCATCCTTTTGCATAATAACAACTCCTTTTGATGCATAACTCAAGAGCCTGCAAATAGGGAAATTCCTCACAAGTAAGCAAACTGAGAGGTAGGGTCATTTTGATGGGAGAGGAGAAGAGCCAGTCTCGGAAACTGAATTCCCTGAGTGGTGCAAGGCTTGTCCCAGTGGAACCTGAGGGCTGCGAGCGTGTACAAAAGAGTAGTGTCTTCTCAGAATCTGTTTGTAATCTTTGCACAGGCTCATGTGTCACTTTAAAGGGTTAACAGGAAAGTAGATGTCATCTTGTCAACCTTCCCAACCTCTTCCAGCTGGAAATCATCCTGCTTAGCTCTGAGCACCCACAGCCCTCCATCTGTACTTTTCTTGTAGCACATTTCTCTCTGTACCTCAGACCCTGGATATTAATGCACATGGCTTATCTCCTCCCTAGATGGTAAGCAACTTGGAGGCAGGAGCCATGGCCTGGTTGCTGATAAATTATGCAGAGTTCTGCCAGCTTATCTTGTAAGAGTAGAAATTCATTAGCTGCTTGTTGAATAGATGGGTGGATAAACGGACTGATGGAGGGATGGATGCACCATCAATCTTGCTCAGCAATGGATTCCACGGCCCTCACACAGAGCCTGGCACATGATGAACAATGAACACATTCCTGCTCACAGACTGGACAGGAAGATGCCCCATTGATCTTGTTCCCACGGATTCTCTAAGGCTAGCAGAGGGTCTAGTGCTTAGCAGACTCTTAAGAAAGAGTTGTTGATGGACTTACTATGTTTCTGAACTGCAAGAAATCAACTAGCATGGAAAGAGATGTACGCAAGTTGGTTTTACTTGATGCATTCCTCTCCAAAATAGAATAGCCCTAGAGTTAATACCTATCACATGCTTTTTACTGAACCTGGGGAACAGGGGTCAGCAAACTATAGCCCATGGGCCAAATTGAGCCCACTGCCACCTGCTCTTGTCAAAAAAGTTTTATTAAAGCACAGTCATGCCTATTTACATATTGTCTATGGCTGTTTTTGCAATGGAAACTATATGGCCTGCAAAGAAGAAAATGTTCACTATCTTGTTCTTTATAGAAAATGTTTTCCAACTGTTGTACAGAAAACTAGTTACCATAATCCAGAAAGTGACATGCTCCATGAATAGTTGCTGGGCCACAAGCTGATAGTCAATGGCTGATATTTTTGAATCTTTATGATGAGAAGAAAGGTTCTAATGCATTCCCTTCTTAGGAACAGTGATAGTTTTCACATGCCCCCCCTTTTTTTTCCCACAGGCATTCTCAATTCTGCCTCACAGATGTTAACTTTTGAATATCCGTTTTGTACCTCTTATGTAGATTTTACTTCTAGAAAAAAATTAACTTCAATCCAAACCAAGTATAATTCTCAGACAATGCAGAATCCAGAGAAGAGACATATGAGGTTATAAAATGTGACTTGGAATAAAGCTGGCCTCTTAAAAATAATTAACTCAGAGAGAGAAGACATGGTCCCTGACCCTAAGGAACTCACAGTCTCATGGGGAGACAGGCATGATAGATGACAATTACAGTCAGAGGTAGATTGATAGTGCAGCTCATGAAAGCAGATTCAGGGCCCCTCTCACACACAGACCACTTCTACAGTCCTAGTAAGAGGTTCACATGGCCCATATGTGCTTATAAAATTTGCAGTAGGAAGATATTTTCACCCAAATAAGCTGTGTCTAACTTTGTCATAGGAATTTTCTGTGCTTTTCCTTAAAGAAAACCCCATAAAGCTACATTAGGCTTCATGTCCCATAACACGTGGATCTTCCCCTGATTCCATTACAACATGACATTGCTTTAATCGGGTTTGCTCTCGTCCTGGAAAAGGAGCCTCTAAGGGTGACTAGAGGAATTTGAGGAAGGTGACATCTGACCTAAGGACGAGCAGGACTTTTCCAGGCAAAGAGTGACATCAATGGAGGAAAGGAGTGGGATGGGCATGGCAAAGAGCATGTGTAAGTGATTAGGGGTGAGAGAGCTTGCCGTGTTTGGGGAAAAAAAATAATATAGCATGGTAAAAGCAGAAATGCTCCAAGAGAAAAAGGTCGGAAAGTAATTTTTTTTTTTTTTTTTTTAAGAAGATGAGAATGGAAAAGTAGTCAGGAGCCAGATCCTAAAAGGCTTGGCTGGGGGTTTGGATAGTGATTTCCTGATGATGAGGTTATATTACAGAATATTGAGAGGGAAAATTGTTTGATTGTATCTTATCATTAGAAAGATTCTTTCATAAATCCAGGACAATTCGTGGTAACCTTGTCAACAGAAGAGACATGAGGTTGCAGAGGGATGTTGTGAGGGAAGATGACTTATTGCTGATTTATGCCTGTGCAGTTTGTGAGGGCCAGACACCTAGACTCCATGGATTTTCTCCAGAAGTTTTCAGCTGCCCAGGTACAAGGGGGAATCTGACCATTTGCCTTTCTTTCTGGGCAAGCCTTCGTAACTTGCACTCTTCCTCCAACTGCAGATTCATCTGCTCACAACTACCTCACAATTTAGCTGCAACTCACAGGGAATAGAGGGCCTGGCCACCGTTAGCGGGGCACAGGGGACCTGTAGAAAGGAAAAGTAAAAAAGAACTTAGCCCATAATAATGCAGGTAAAACACAGGTTCAAGAAATCTCAAAAAGAAAGAGTTTTTTAAAGCTATGCTTTTAAACCTGGAAAAGTCTGAGATGGTATTTCTTCCATAGCCTCTTTTTTTTTTTTTACTTTCATATTTTATTTTTTATTATTTTTTTTACAATTTTTATGCTTTATTTTATTTAAATTCAATTAATTAACATATAATGTATTACTGGTTTCAGAGGTAGAGGTCAGTGATTCATCAGTCTTATATAACTCCCAGTGCTCACGTGTCCTTCTTAATGTCCATCACCCATTTACCCCATCCCCCACCTCCCCTCCTCTCCAGGAACCCTCAGTTTGTTTCCTATGATTAAGAGTTTCTTATGGTTCATCTCCCTCTCTGATTTCATCTTATTTTTTCCTCTCTTCCTCTATGATCTTGTTTGTTTCTTAAATTCCACATATGAGTGAGATCATATGATAATTGTCTTTCTCTGATTGACTTATTTTGCTTAGCATAATATCCTCTAGTTCCATCCACGTCGTTGCAAATGACAAGATTTCATTTTTTTGATGGTTGAGTAGTATTCCATTGTATGTATACCACATCTCCTTTATCTATTCATCTGTTGGTGGGCATCTGGGCTCTTCATAGCCTTTTAACAGGAGTCTCTGTTTCCAGATTTGCCCCCTGAACCAACAGGAAATGCCAATCCATCCTTATCCCTCTCCCTGTTAACTCTGCAGTGTACCTCACTCAGTCACTCAGTCCACGTCTCCAAGTGGTGGTCCCTCGTCTCTGCCCCCACTACCCCAGCAGCAGGTTCTCACCAGGTCAGCCTAGTTCACTTCCTTCCCTTGCCACTTCTCTTCACCTTGGTGATTCTCCCCCTTCAGGTGTGGCTGCTGCAGGAAGCCTTGGACCTGCTGTCCCTGCTCTGTGTTCCCATCACATGCCTTGTGTGGTTCACTTTGCATTAACTCTGCTGCCTCTAGTATGTGGGTAGAGCATGGTGGCAGGGGCTGGCCTCCTTTCAGGGCATTCACACTGGCCATTTCTATTGCCTAGAACATTGCCGTCCTGACTTCTCTTCATTATCCCATTGTTACCTGTGATGTCTCATTTGCAATATCATTTCCTCAGAAAAGTCCCTCTTGAATCTCCAGCTTATGCTGTGAACCAGACTTAGGTCATCACAGTCCTCTTTTCCGAGGCACTTACCTCAATGCAATTGAGGTTACTTACACTGTGAGTATTTATTAACATCTTCCTACCCATTAGACTGACAGCTTTATAAGAACAAGAAAGACATCTGACGTTTTGACCAAGTTACTCTGGAGGTAGTCACACTAGCAAATCAATTTCTGGGGAATTAATGGAGGGAAGCTCATTCCTTAACTTAAAAAAAATCAGGCTGGGGATGGGTCAGTTCTCTAAGACAGAAACGAACCTTTCCACCAGCTAGTGACACAAAAGATGGATGTGCGTATTAAGCTTTACTCTGAGAATAGGACGTTGTCCTGTTCAAGAAAAATGATACACAACACAACAAAGGGAGAATTTTTCCAGATAAAAGTGAAAGTATGGGTTTGTGAAATCAAGAGAAAGTCACTTGTCCCCACTTTCCCCCCAGACAACAAATAGAACCCAGAATATTTGTGGAATTCCCAGCTTCCAGCTGTAGTCACTGCCCTGGAAGCTTGCCATTCCCCAGTTGAAAAAATTAGGTTAGGAGATGGGGGTTGGTCACATGGTTTCAGATAATGGCCCTATATTTAGAAGTTTTGTTCCAAATATAATCAGATTCCAAAGGCCTGTGAGGGTTCACTTATTTATGAAAATGAAGACCCAGCACCTTCTGACATCCGTGTGCTAGCGCTGCAGCCTAGGTGTGCTGAAGCAGTGCTACTCCGAGAAATGACAAGGCTCCTGTGATCCAGGAAGGCTACAGCCTGAGATGCTTCTTTTTGAAGCAGCATTTGCTTTCTGCTGGTTTAAAACATGCTCCTCTCAGGAATAACCTTCTGGCTGCCCCAGAAATGCTGCCCTGCAGATTATGTGATGGCAGCCCTCCTGTGCACCCCTCTTGGGGTCTCCTTCCTCACATGCTGCCTGCCCCTTGCCATTCCTTCTGTCTTGCTCTTTTCTGAGAACTAAAAATTCTTCCTAAGAAAGGAGGAATGAAATATGCATAGAACACATTCCCAAGAAGGTGAATCTTTTTGTAAAGCAGAGCATGAAGGAAGCCTAGTGAAGTCATTTAAACAACAAAAGCAACAACAAACACAGAAAAAAAATAAAAGTAAAAGATTTTTTTTTTTTTTTTTTTTACCCATCCCCTCTCAAAAATCCTTCCTTCCCAAGTTCATGTTTATTGAGGCTTCTTTTAATCCATCCTACTTCCTGGCTGCTTAATAGAGAGAGAGGAGCTTAACAAATGTTTCCGTGTTTGCTTTTTAAGAAGGGACAGGTAAGAAGGGGCTCATTCACAAGAGTACTGGTAAACCAGAATTGCAGGTGGCGGCTGGGCAGAAAGAAATGAAACTCTAGAACATTTCAGTCCTCATGATCCTGCTATCTGCCCTTCTAATCAGAACGTGACTCCTGATTGATTTTGAGGAAAGTTCCAATACCTCAGGCTATTTGCATCCTTCCCTTTTCTCACAGAGTTCACTCAAGTGTGTCTGGTCATATGGCTTCTGATTTACACTGACTCCTAGTTCCTCTTTCTCAGGGAAACCTGTGAACTCTTGAAGTGATACATGTGTCTGATGAGTAGTTGGAATAGACCCATTAGCTCTGTCCTGAGGAACTGACATGTGGTAGCCCTGGGGTAGGGGCATTGAAAGAAAAAGGCATGGCTTATCCTTCATCCTAACTATGTGTGTATATCTATTTTCAAACAGCACAGGACAAGTCAGAAGGTGTAGGTCCAAGATCTGTGCAACTTGGGCACACTGCTTCACCTACAACTCAGTTTTCCAATCTGTGAAATGGGATAATCGTGTCTCACTTGCCATTTTACAGGGGGTACATTTGACATGGGGACCAAAGGAGATGATGGGCATGGAGGCATTTTGTAAACCTGCATCTCTCTGTAATGCAAGGTACCAGGATTAAGTGTCAAGTGTGTAGTGCAAAACAGGCTCTCTCCTTGACCCTTGTTGTATATTGGAATTATGTGGGATGCCATGAAAAATGTGAATGCCCTAGCGTCATCTCCATAGCCTGGGGGGCTGTTATGGAACATTAAAAAAAAAAAAAACCTCCTCAGGTGATTTGAATACACAGTCAGGTCTGGGAACTGAGGTAAGTAAGTGTTGTGGATGTGGAGATAAAGGGGAATTTGTGGAGCAGGGAGGGCAGAAAGGAAAAATTTTGAAGGAAAGCATAGACATTTGAGTGGCAGAAAGGCCCTATTCAGGGGGAATGGTGAAGGGGACAGAATAGATAAATTAAGTACTCATAAAGTAGTATGGTCTATGGATTTGGGAAGGGAGCACTTCGTGCAGGCTTCCTGAAGGAGGTGGGGAGGGCGAAGTGTCTCTCCATGGTGGCTTTATAATACCTTGTACTCCTCTATATTACTGCACTGCCACATTGCTTTATCACTGTCTCCCCAACGGACCATGAGTTCTTTGAGGACACAGATTGTTCTTACTGTCTCTGAATTCTCCGAACTTAGCAAGGTGATGACAGACACAAGCTTAATACATGACAGTTTAATAAATGACAGGAATTGGGCATCTGATAAGGACTTATTTTAGGTTTGAAGCTGCCACTAATTTACTGGGATGTCTAAGATTGGCTACTTTGCCTCTGTGGGTTGCAAGGTCCTCCTGTTGTGAGATTTGATGGCTCTAGGAATTCAAGTATTTGAGTAGCCTTGTGTCTAGAATTGAGGTTCGGTGACATACCAAGTTCAAATAATTAGAGCACTCTAATTCAGGTCAGTGGTTCTCAAACTTTAATGTGCATACTAAGTTACCTGGGGATCATGTTAAAATGCAGATACCAATTCAGTAGGTAGGGGTTAAGGGGTGGGCTGAGATGCTGCATTTCTAAAAGCTCCCAGGTGATGTCATGAGGCCAGTCAGTGGACCACTCTTGAATAGAGGACCACTCACCTCTATTCAGAGGACCACTCACCTCCCAGGTGAGGCTGATGCTGCTAGACCATGAACCACACTTGGAAGAGTAGGTCATTAGGCTGTGTTGTGTGATGCCAAAAGTGACCTGATGAAAAATCTTCACCCTACACTCTGAAAAAATGGATTAAAAAAATTTTTTTTGATAGGGATACTTTGTAGGCTAAAAAACAGGATTTAGTTCAGTCTACCCAGGGCTCTAATCTTATCTCCATTACTTCCTAAGTAATTTCAAAACTCTTTGCCTCAGTATCTTAATCTATAAAGTGGGATAATAAAAGACTATCTCAAGAAGGAAGGACATGAGGATTCAGTGTGATGAGGTAGGTAATGCAATTAGTACGTAGTAGGTGCTGAGCATTTGTGAATCGTCTTCTTACTGACTCAGCAATACAGGAAATAAAGAAGTTTCAGGAATTATAGATTTACTTTTTTCTTCACATCAAGAAAGGAAGGCTGAGCTTTGTAGGAAATGCATGGCCTTTCACTTCCTTTCTTTGGGGGACACGAAACCACCAGGTGTGTCTTGGTACAGAATGAGTGGGACGAAAGAAGAGTGAAAATTAAAAGCATTCAGAGGAGCTGACTCACAGCTCCTCAGGGAGAAGCAGCCAGCCTGGGATGCTTTGTGGGGAGATGCTGAGGTGGTTTGGGGGAAACATGAAGTAACAGAGAAAGGAAAAGAAAGACACAGGTGCTTCCCCTACTATTTACCACTTCACCACACTGTCCTTCTCCCTTCAGCTCTGTTTTTGGTACTGAACCCTGAGTCTTGAGGGACTGATCTTTTAGACACATTTTATTTATATAATGAGGACAAAGGGAACAGGGCAAGTCCATATTCTGGCCTCTTGGGAGATTAGGCGTGAACACAGGTGTTACTATCTGGATGGATCATGGCCACCATCCCTTGTGGTAATGTCCATACTCATTTCTCAGGTTTCTAAATAACAAGCTCCAAAGATAACCCTTGAGGTGATTTTTAGGGACATTCCATCAGAGTAGGGGTACTCAGCACTGTCAATTTCCCACTGCCTTCTCTGTACCCATCATCTGGTTTCTGGGCACTTACTGGACTCAAGCAGACCCTAGACTATTCAAATGGCAGTTTGGGAGGCCTCAATCAACAGCTCCTTGCTCAGGTGTGCACATGCTCCATCTTTAGTTGTATTATACTCTATATTTGCTAATCCTAGCCGGGAGTAAGGAAAACAGTCTGATTAGGAATATAATCCTGTGACCATCTGATCTATAATTTCCAAAAGGAATTCACATTTAAAAAGAAGAGCTTCTGAAAGTAAATGAATCTTTGAATTTGTGGGTTACTACAATGATTGCTTATTATACATATTTGGGGAATGGAACAACATTTAAATGTAGAAGTCTAAGGTTTACATCATAAAGATCTATACCTGGCCTGTGTATCTCTGGTAAAGAAAGGTTTCCAGGTGATTCTTGATGGACAATTGCAAAGTCCTGGCTATTGATAAATTGTGGGAGATTGGAAGTTTTCCCTCTGTCTGTTCTTGACATAAACATCCATTTGGTTATCCATTGCCGTGTAATAGAACATCCGCAAACTGAATAAATAAAACAAAAGTGATTTAATATCTCTTAGGATTCTGCAGATTGCCTGGGCTCATCTGGCTGGTTCTTTTGCTCCATATACGGTCAACTGAGTCGTTCATTTGGCTGTATTCAGCTGTTGTCCAGCCCGGGCTGGAAGACCTGAGAAGTCTTCATTCAAGTGTGCAGGGTCTTGTTCTCTTCCATGCAGCTTCTCCATATAGATAGTTTGAGTTTTCTCAAAGCATAGTAGTCTCAACATAATCTCATTTTTTATATGGTTCCTGGCTTCAAGAATGAAAGCAAAAGCTGCCAGTCTTCTTAAATATTAGGGCTGGAACTCGTGTTGCACTATTCCTACTAATGCCACTCAGGCTTAAGGGGATAGGACATGGATTACACATTTTGATAGGTGAATGACATATATATATAGGAAAGGAAGGAATAGATAGTGCCGTCTTTGGAGACTGCCTACTACATATCTTCCTACCAGTTAGCTACAAAATAGGAATCTGAAACATAACACCCAACCTCTGAGGATGTGAATCCTTATATCAAAAAAAAAAAAAAAAAAAAAAAAAAGCACAAAATGTCCATTTGGGCCAAAAGAGCATTCGAGAACACTAACCTTAAAAATAAACTCACCTACATAATTTATAGTTTATTGTGGATCTTGTATCTCTAATGCAGAGAGAAGCCAGTTGCAGAAAGATACAGGTTCTCCCTACATATTTCTATATAGGTCTGCACTCGTTCTTCTGGCATAGCATAATGCAACTAGTTAATTGGAATTAATTGAAATTATTTTTATTCATTTTTGTCAGCCTTGCTGTTAGACAAATTTTTTTCTAGATTACAAAAATTGATTGTGGGTGCTAATTAAAAAATAAAATAAAAATAAAACTGCAGTTATTTTACCAGCAAAAGATGGGTTTATTTGGGAATAGCAGAGAATTGCAGTCCCAGAGAAGAAAACTGTGGCAGAACCATATTCGAATCCCCTGAACAAAGGAGAGGAATACTCTTTCATAAAGGAGAGGAAGGAATTGGGAACTGTTATAGAAAGTCCACTGGAGTAAACTGGGAGTTGGAAGCATAGTGGCTACTTGTTGGCTGAGTTGTGACTGTCCCTCATTGGCTGGGCTGTTGCCCAGGTGAGGAGGTAAAGTATTTTCCTCCTGCTGGGATAGCTCAGTACTTACCACATGGAAGCTCCATTCTCTTCTTGCTGGGTTTGCAATTGGCCACAAGTGGTAGGGCATGAGAGCTCCCCACTGCCAAACCTCCCAGCTCTGTTCTAGTGAGGCTTCCCTTCATTAATTTTCCCAAGACCATCAGTGGCCTTCTTAAAGGGATTAGAGGACATAGGGGATTCCCTCCACCTTAATATTGCTGGAGAAGTGGCTCCCTGACCAACTCTAACTAGGGGAAACTTAGGCAAAGCTCCATGTTTGTTTTGTGCCCCACTAAAGCCCAAGGGAGCTTTGTAGGAGGGTAGCACAGGCCAATGGAAAAAGTATGGGTTTGAGCCTAACAGAAAGGAGCTTGGTTCCTAGATCTGCCAGGTGAGACCTCTAGTGGGTTAATTTTCTGAAGCTCAGTTGCATCTTCAGAAAAGTGCCCACGGTAATCTTCTCTCAGGCTTTTTGTGAAAATGAGGGTGGTGCTATACACAGGTGCTGATTGAACTATTTAGCAAATGTGCCTATTGTACTAAGCAATGTGTTTTTTCTTGAAAGACTTCACTTTGTAGAGGTATTTAAAGTCACAGGGAAAAGAAAACATTTTGTCAAATACTTATGGAGAAGGAAAGGAGAGAGAGCAATAGCTATGTGTGTATTCAATGAGCAAGGACATCTAATTTAAAACGTAGAGGTTCATGTGTTGGGTAAGTTACTCAAAAGAATTTCTTGGATATTGATAAGCATTGTGTGTGGTTTTAGTTCATTTTCTAGAACAGTGAGTCTACCTCCCTGGGTACAGTCAGAGCTGCTGGGAAGTTTAGAGGGAGGCCTTGGGAAAGCATCAGTACTCTAAGCCAGGTGGGCTGGAGAGGTGGAATCTGAAGAAACCAGTGGAGAGAAGAAAGGAAGCATGGATTGCAAAAGATTGGCAAGAGGCCTGGAATTTCATATCTACGTCATCTCTTTTGTGGTAAAGGGGAAATCCCATGATCCATAGCTACCCCAGATACAGCAGTGCATCCTTGACCTATTAGAACAAGACCGTAGAGAACAATGACTATATTATTTCACAGAAAACCTTCCGATTTGGCTCAGAACACCAGTTTTCCATACTTCTGTCTAGAATGATATTGTACTCCTCTTTCAAACCCATAGCCCAGTGGTTACTAAGAAACAAGAATCCCAATGACCTGGTCTCTAAGGGCTCTTAAGTGGAAATCAAGTGATTCTTTTTCCATTTCCAAGATTTTATTCTTCGAATCGTGTGACAGAGAACTTACAGGGTGGGAAGAAAGAGAACTAAAATGGGTTAAGTGTACTACATGGTGGCCACTCAATTGGGCACTTCACAGTGTTTTTCTCATTGTATATTTTTATAATGCTGCAATGTAAGCATCATTAGTCCCATTTTATGGATGAGTAAAGTGAGGCTCAGAGAGAGGGTCAATCAGGTAAAGATAAATTCAAAGTCCAAAGCATTCAAGCAAAACCTTATTATGAAATAGTGAGATGAGAAATATTATATTATAAATCTTTTTGTCTCAAACAGAAAACTGTCCTAGAAATATAAGCCAATATAAACAGGTAAACCACCTGTTTCAGAATGTGACAGAAAAATTTGACAAAAATACTAGGAATATAGAGACAATTTGAGTGATTCAAGTGGGTTTGATTTAATACATGAAAGGATTCTACAAATAGAGGATATTAATTATTCTCTTATATTGAAATATCAATTGTAAAACCTAACCTGTAGTGGGTCATAATTAATACCTTAAAAATTCCTCCAAATAGATATTTTTCAAAGTTGCCACTCTCTGATCATAATTTAGTACACCAAGGAATCAGTGACCGAAGGTTCATATGCACAACAAGGAGAAAAACAAAGCAACTCAATTTTTTATTAAAGTTTAACCACTAGGGATGCCTGGGTAGCTCAGTGGTTGTGTCTGCCTTGGGTCCAGGTTGTGATCCTGGAGTCCCAGTATTGAGTCCCGCATTGGGCCCCTGCATGGAGCCTGCTTCTCCCTCTGCCTGTGTCTCTGCCTCTCTCTCTCTGTCTGTCATGAATAAATAAATAAAATCTTTAAAAAAAATAAAGTTTAACCACTAGGAAAATATAGAATCTTTTGCAATATAAGCATGGGAGCAAAGAAGAAATAAAAATAGAAATTAAGTCTTATCTAGGAATCATGAAACGATGATACCTTGTTACCAAACCTACTGGATGTAAACCTATAATTAGACATGTATAACCCAAACTACTATAATTATTTTATTATTGAAAATAGATGAATGATTCCAATGAAGAATCTAGAAAAAGAATCGTAAAATGAATCATGAGGGAGAACATGAGAACTGACACATACAATACATGAAACTCATGATGTAGGAAAACAATACAGCAAAAAGATAGAGGAGCAAACACAGTTTCTATGAAAGGATCAACGATTGGCAGATTGGCATTCTTTGTGGCAAGCCCGCTGAAGGGAAAAAGTGGGTTTGCTTCATTTCCTCCAGGGCACATAGTGGAAAATATGTAATTAAAAGCCAGCCTGCCCAGGTCTCTGGGTGGCTCAGTCAGTTGAGCATCTGACTCTTGGTTTCACGCTCAGGTCATGATCTCAGGGTCGGGAGATCGAGCCCCTTGTTGGGCTCTGTGATCATCCAGGAGTCTGCTTGAAGATTGTTCCTCCCTGCTCTGTCTAAAATAAATGAATTAATCTTAAAAACAAACAAAAAACCCTGCTGCCTGTCTGCATCTAGAGCCCTGTCTGATACATCATCCACTATGAAAAGGTTCAAGAAAAATTGCACAGTAATAAACTGACTCAAAGATGGTAAATAAAATAAATTCCCCCCCCCCCAATATTTCCAACATGTACAGGTTATAAGAAGTTCAAAGGACTTTTATTTGTATTACTTTTCCTTGTAAGGTCACAAAGCAAGTAATGCCTCCATAACACTGAGGATTCATGTCTGAACTATGGCTGGTTCCCAGTGACCTCCCATTTCAGAACATTTCTGTGTTTAGTCCATCCAGGTTGAATATATGAGATCCAGAGAAAGGTGAGGAGATTGAAACTAGAAGTACAATGACAGTCCAAGAGGAGAAGCCCGAATTGGACTTCAGGGGGCTTTCCTGAACTTGGTTTACATATCAGACACTTTCATGTAGATTATATAGAAGGTAGGTTTTTAAACCTCTTTGCTCAGAGACACATAGCCTTGGCAGTCAGGAACCCTGCACAGGGATCCACACAAAAGGGGGCAGGGTTTGGCCCCCAGGCTGCCTGACTCTGGAGTCCAGGCTTGCAAACTCCACTGAACCATTTCCTACTCCCTGCTGACCCCGACTTCAGCTCTCTTGCTGCTTTCCAAGTCCACCTCACTGCCTCCCTTGAGGGCCCTCACCTCTCCTTGCGGGCCTGGGATCTGTGATAGGGCCTTAGGAACTGATTAGGTTGGGAGGGGTGCAGCCGTGTGAAAAGAAAACACACACGTTCCCCTTCCTCAGCTGCACGTTCTTTCCTTCAGCTGATAGCTCTCTGGTTATATAAATGGAATGTTATACAAATGTTTCCGCCATGAGTTTCCTTTCAAAGGATGAATAAGAGAATGAGGCGTTTTGTTTTCCTTTGTTCCCCGGTAGCACCTATGTTAAGAATTTGTGCTCAAAACATGACTCACTAATTCTTGGAGCAAAGCACAAGGAAGTGAACGGATCTAATACTTCAGTGAGATGTAGGCTTGAGCTTGTGTGGGAAAGAATCAACTGGAACCGCTTAGGCGAGGTTTCATTCAAAAAAACAAAAATCCTCCCTCTCCTACCCCTTCTCCAGCGGCTCCCAACATGACTGTTGTGTTCATGTAGCCCCATTTGCTTTTCTGTATGATTGTCAAATATTTCAGGCAAGTGATATCTAGTTCCTTTGTATGTGGGTGTGTGCTGAATTGTTCGGGTTTATAATTATTAACTGAATCATTGGTTTGTTGTTTGATAGGCAGTCTGGATTTGGGAATAGTTATTTACAGAACAAAGGCGGGAGGGAGGTGGTTTAAATACAGTGCAGAGTAAATAAGCTTGATGAGTACCTAATTTTTGTGGACTTAGTAACAATAAGCTTCCAGCTAAACCCAGTGCATTTTAATTCCCTCAGCCTATGTATGCTATGGGCAGAACATATCCTGTTGGAAGAGTGAGATCTCATTCTTAGCACACAAAAAGCCATTCTCAGAACCTGCTTTCTAGAAAGTGACCAATGTGGGCAACCTCCACATCCCCACCCCCTCTGGCCCCAGCAACTTGCTGCCTGAAATGTTCTTATTAGAATTCATTGGCTTCAGAGAGCTGTACAAATGTCAGTGAGTCAGCTTGCTGGCTACTGGAGATCTAGGAGCAGGCTGCCTGGGTGCCAGGATGTTTTCTTTGGAAGGAACCCTCTTCCTTGAATTTCTTTTCTTTGCATGAGACAATGAGGAGCTGGAAGTCACTTTGGGTGTGACTGTTTATCTCTCTTTAATATTGGTTGCTCAATTCCTTCAAAAACATAAGTCCTGGGGCAAAAAGGCATTTGGGGAATCAGCTAGAAGGACTCTCCAGAGGCCATCTTTCCTGTGGTTGACAAAATTTCTTCTAATAGCCTCTGCTGTCTAATTCATCAGGTCTGTGCCCTCTATTGGATAAAGAAAATTGACTGTTTCCTCCTCCAAACTGTGCCATTGACTGAAAATCAGGTTTGTCACCGAGTTTTCCCTCATTATCAAGATGATATCACTCCTGGATAATTTAGCACCTCTCCCTCCGATCCAGGCTCAACAGTACTACCACAATTGCTAGCATGGCTACCACCACCATTAACCAAACCCGTCGTCTCCTGACCCCCACCAACAAAATCACCATCCCTACTGTCAGAAATGCTGCCACCAAAATCTATCTTTGTGGCTGCACCAGCACCCCATCTACCACCACCACTAACAGTGGTGCCATTACTACTACCTTCATTTAATTCAGTTATTTACCGAGCAGTTACTGACTTAGTTATATACTGAATACTGCCTGGCACTTGACGAGGCCCTGGAGATAACCAAGAATACCATGCCATGATCCTGCCCTTGGAGGACAATAGCTTATTAGAGGAACTTAGAAAATTATATAATTGGCAATATACAAATACGGAGAAACACATACTGTAGAATAGATATAATAAGATTGCTTAAAGCATAGGGTAGATATTTTAGTAATTCAGAAGCATCAGTTTACTATCGCTTTTTTTCTGGAAGCTGGAAGCTAGGAATGGTTTCAGCTCCAAGTAACACAATAGCCAATCTAGAATAATTAAGACATAATTATTGCACACGGCAAGATGTCCATTGCTGGCTCAGTGGCTCAAAAATATCAGGGCTCTAGGCCACAACTGATGTAATTCTCCTTCCTTTTTGTTCATAGCTGCAAAATGGTGATCTCCTACAGCAATTGAATTCAAAGTCAGCAAACAAGGGGATGCCAGAGTAGAGGGAGCCCTCCCCTCTTGTGTCTATCTACTATAACAAAGTAGAAAAAATATTTCCCATAGGACTCTAGCAAAGGCCCCTTAACATCTTTTTTGGCTGGAATTGAGTCATATAGCCATCCCTAGCTGCACAGGAGGCCCGGACTGAAGATCTAACATTTGTAATCTCTCTAGTGAAGGCAAAAGGGGAAAAAGAAGAAATGAATTGAAATTGCTGGCTGTTAGGAAGACAGAGTACATGTTACAAAGAGAAATCTGTAATTCTGCCCAAGGAAGCCTTCCTTGATCATCTAGTTCTGGTGCTTTTCTTATAATATCCTATGCTATATTGGATGCTGTATATATATATATATATAAGTATATGCTATATATATAAATTTGGTTGAGAAATTTTTTTTATGAATCACACTCAAATAACTACAAAATTTATGACCAAAATTTGCTTAATTATTTGTTTAATTTCTATCTACACATTAGATTTTAGGATCTAAAATTGGGTCAACTTCCATCTTGTTCATCATGGTGTTCTCAGCATTTAGCACAGAGCTTGGCATGTAGCAGACAATCAGCATTTGTTAAATGAACAAGAATGAATGAATGAATGAATGAGTGAATGAAGACTTTGAGATCAGTCGAAAGGATTTCAACAATGATGACTATTGACATGGATATGTGTGTGCACATGTACATTTTAGATCCTGCTATCTTATTTCTACAATAGTATTCATGGCATGTTTAGAGTTTTTGTATAGTACTCAATCTTTATGCTAGAAATTGCTTTTGTGCCTTGTGGTTTACTACTGTAGTGTTGCACTGAAAATGGTGGGGAACAATAAAGTTAAAGTGGTTCAAGGTTTACCTCCTCAACAAAGGTTTGAAAAACTGCAGAGAATTATGCAATATTATTTGTGAGCAAGTATTTCCACTTTGAATGACCTTTCTCTTCCTCCTCTACTTCTTCCTCCTTCTTTTTCTTCTTTTGGTTGGTTGTTTATAATGGTAAAGGGAAATAGATAATGCAACCTTGGCCACCTTTCAAATATGACAAAATTATTCTCTATTTTAACATGTAAAACTCTGTAATCAATCGCAAATTATAAGCAGCAGGCAGAATTTCGTTAGAGAGAAACTTAGAATAATCTTTTCCTTCTTAGAAGCACTGAAAGAGAAAAATAATCTTTTTTTATAAAAAGTAATTTTAAAATGTTTATCATGGGGAATAAACAATAATGACTCTCTTTTACATTTTGTGAAAGAGTCTGTTAGGTGTGGGGTCATTTGGAGGCAGATGGTTTCTCTTTTCAGGGCGTTATCATTCACAGTCATTCCTGGACTTCTAACACTGTAATACTGTTTCCTCATTTTACCACATAATTATGTTCTATTGCCAGCTCCATACATTCATCGATCGCAAGATAAATGAGATCACATGCTTGAAATATTCCTTAAACCTGTCTAGTACCATTTAGTTTCAATGAAAACTTCTTGTCCATAAACTTTTTTAACTCTCAGGTGGGATTTTTTCCACCTGAGTTACTTATTTGGTGAACCTGGTCCTACTCTGGCCTTATTGCTATGTTCAAATTACCTCCAAAACTCACTGGCTTAAAATGTAGCCATTTGATGATACCTATTTGATGCACCTGGAATTTAAGGGAGTTCAGCTGTACAATCCTGCTCTAAGCAGCACCAGCTGAAATTGCTCAGTGATATCAGCTTGTGAATGGGCTAATCTAGCAGGTCCAATATGGCTTCACTCACACATCTGGTATCTTGGCAGGGATGGCTGGAACAGCTGAAGGCTGGCTGGGCATTTATTTCTATTTGCATCTATTCTGCAGGGCTGGCCCAGGCTTTCTGACAGCATGGTGTCTGGGATTTGAAGAATAGCATTCTAAGAAAAAGCACCCTGAGAGCATATATATATCATATATCATATATCATATATCTAAGTCCAGGCACAAGCTGCAAAGCTCCTTATCACCTTATCTTGGAAGTACTAAACATTTCTTGCCCAGAAATGCACTTCTGGTACATTTTATTGGTTAATCAAGTCATCATGACCAGCTATGTTCAAGGCAGACTTCCTCTCTTAATGGGAAGAGTATCAAATAATTGATGGCCATCTTCATTGTGGAAGGAATGGTAAAAGCAAAGTCAAGAAATAAGGAAAAATTGAGATCCCTGGGTGGCTCAGCAGTTTAGCGCCTGCCTTTGGCCCAGGGTGTGATCCTGGAGTCCTGGGATTGAGTCCCACATTGGGGTCCCTGCCTGGTGTCTGCTTCTCCTTCTGCCTCTCTTTCTCTCTCTCTTTGTCTGTCATGAATGAATAAATAAAATCTTAAAAAAAAGAAAGGAAGAAAGAAAGAAAGAAAGAAAAAGAGGAGGATTTTTTTTTTTTTTTCAGAGAATGAGTCATACAGTCTGGATGAATTATAAGGTACATGGGATTTAAGTTGGGAAGGTAAAATGGAAGGCCAAGAAGGCAAGAGTAAGACTTTTATATTTAACAGAGTAGAAAACAGGGAATTAATAAAAGGATGTAAGAACAGGAGTGACCAGGTCAGAAAAGATGTGGGTGTTGGTTAGGGAAGATGCTGAGTGGGAGAGATGAGAAATGCCCTGGATGTGGGAGTCACTGGGATAAGCTCACTAAAGAGGAGACAACTGGAGAAGACTGGGAGAAAAATTGCCCAGACCTCAATCAGGTGTTACTGGAGTACCTGGAAAGCAGGGCCCAGGTAGAAGAGAATTTCCAAGACAGAATTTATATATCATTATCAAGTCCCAACTCAGTGTCTTATAAATAACATGGAAGCTATTGGGACGTGCAAAGTAAAAGTCCAAGGGTAGAACCAGCTTTAGGTATGGTTTGATTCAGTTGAATAACACTGGTAGGATCATCTTTGTCTCTGATTCTTCTGTGTGTGGGCTTTATTTCTTGGTTATTTCTTCTAATGCTGATAGAATAGCATAGAATCTGACGCTGCTATAGGCCTCACATGCTCACACTACCACGTCCCACAAAAGAGAATATTCTCTGTCCTAGAAAATATGGCAAAGATTTCCTTGTGTTTCATTGGGTCAGACTGAGTTATAAGATCAGCACCCCCTTCCTCTCTAGTCAGTCCCTCCATTCCCTAACTTCTACAGGGGCAGCATCTGTGGTGGATTGAGCAAAAGAACTTCTTGTACTTCTTTTTATTCTCTTGAAACCCAGTCCTAGGTTATAAGGAAGTTCCGTAGGGAGAGGACCCAACACTCCTAGCTGACAGCCTCAGCTGAGCTCTCAGTCAATACCTAGGACCAACCTGCCAGTTGTGTGAGTGAGCCATCAAGATAATGGATCCTCTATCTCTAGAAGAGCCACCTCAGCTGATGCCACATGGAGCAGAGACAAATTGACCCCACTAAGCCCTACCCAGGTTGGAGGTTCATGAGTAAACTAAATGATTTTTGTTCTTTTAAATTGCCGATTTTGGGGGTGGGTGTTATGAAGCAGTAGATAACTGTAACAAAGCTCATTGTCGTGATATATCTATGTCACATCCTCCAGTAAAGCTTTTTTAGTAATAATATTTTGATTTTTAGGCTCACTTTTGCATTTTTGTCATAATCAGTCGATTGTTTCTGAATTCAAGCTGAGAAATTCAGCTTGTACATGTACCACAGATGATTAAAATAGTGATTGAAGACACAATTGTGTATAGTCTTTGTAAAAACAGAGTAGTGCTTGGGTCCTGGGATAATGACAGTTTACTTTTCAGAGGAGAAATCTTCATAGATAAAATAAAAGAACTTAACAAATACTCAGCTAGTGAAAACTTTGAAAGCCATAAAACTTTGAAAATGTTTTCAAACGCATTATTCATTTTTCTGTCTGTCCTGTGCATCTGTTCATCCATCCACCCATCTATTTCTAGCTCCTCTCTTAACAGGAAATATAATAATAAGCCTGACCAGTGAGACTTTCATGGGGTAGATGATGAGGAGAAAAATTCTCTTATTTGTAGAGTTCTAGGAATTAGTAAATGGTGGATTCACATTGGTTAAGATTGATAAGAAAGACCAAAGCCTTTTCTAAAATGCAGCAACAGACCTGAAGAAAATGTTGCAGACAATAGAATAAAGCCAGATGATCCAATAGCCAGAACATTTTAAAAAGGACAATTAAGTTAGACTGGCACTTGGAAGGGTGGTCTAGGCTAATTCATTTGTTCATCCAACATCATAATCCAATCATTATGTGCTACTGTCTACTATATTATGAATGGAGGGTTCAAAAGTGAATAAGAAACACTAATTCACTACCTTATTGGAACTTACATTCAAGGGACAAAACAGATAATGTACATGTAAATCAACATAGATCTATAAGAACTTTAGAGTGCCAAGATCTCTGAAGATAATAAAGCAGGGTACATGATAAAACAGGACTGAGCCGGCAATATTAAGGGTTAATCAGAAAATATCCTTCTGAGAATACATTTGAACTGAAATCCAAATGGCAAGTAGAAACAAGGAAGGCAAATAATTGGTAGATAAGCAACCCAGGCAGTAGTTACAGTAAGTGCAAAGGCCCTGGGCAAATACTATCATTGGGCTAGTACCCACAACTAGCTTCATGTGATGGGAAGGTTATACAAATCCATTGAAAGGGCCCCAGTGGCAGAGGAAGTCAGTTCAATTAGTCATTTATTTGTCTATCAATCCATCCATCCATCTATCCATTCTGCACGCAAACATCCATCAGCATACATGTTGAGTGCCTTCCACACACAAAGAACTGTGCTAAGCCTGGGGGGCCGTTGAAACGAAAAGATCAACACTCTATTTACTGGAGGGATGCATTATCAATCCCCACAATCACTCTCTGAGATGAATTGGCATGTGATTGAACACTCACTTTATTGGTAAGGAAACTGAAACACAGAATCTAATGACTTAACCTGACATCACCCAAGTGGTTATTGGCAGGGCTTAAGCATTTTATCTTCCTTTCTTAATCAGGGAAAGTATTATGTATGACCTATTTTTTTCAAACTCTCTTCCTCAGTGGGGTAACAATTAGGATTTATCTATTGCTAATGCTTACTTACCATTTTAAGTTTCTTTAATTAGAGTATTTTAAATTAGTGTTATTTTAATTTTACTTATCTCCTGAGACATTCCAGAGGAATGAAATAGTGAAATAATGTACATGAAAGCACTTTGTAACCTATGAACCATAATACAGATGTGAGTTATATGTAGTTTTATATTTGAGGATATTGTATATTAGTATTGCTTCCTCTTTAGAGATCTATCCCTTCAGAGAAATTCAGAATAAAATAGACTTCTGGATGGATGCTTTAAAGACATTTTATAATTTCTTTAAAAACGAGACTGTGAATTCTGAAAATGATCCAAAAGAGGTGCTTAGTAAATATTTATTGAATGAATCATTAAGATGAAATATGCAAGAAACATGGGTATTGTGTGATGAGTTACATTCAGTGTGGCTACTTGTGGATGAAGGGCCAATTCAATACCACATTGCCACCCTAAGGAAACCATATGATTAATTTACACATCTGTAGAGGGCTGCTATTAGCTACCTTGGGAATGAGAAGCATATGGCTCAGGGAGAGAAGATCATTCTTTTGAGAGAAGGAAATAAAATTATCTGAGGGTAGATTACCCAGTGCTTTCAAAGTATTATTAATCATTTTGTTTTATATTTTTTAACAGTTGGGTTTAAAGCCTTAGGTTGACATCATGTTTACTTTTGTTCCTCCAGCTGAGCAGGTGATTCTTTAAGTTGAAAGCCACAATCACCTGCCTCGACCTAGTGGCTACTCAGTGGTTAACAGATTAAGCTTTGGAGCCAGGCTGACTGGGTTCAAAACAAGGCTCCATCTCTTAGACCAGTGTGACCTTGGAATAATTTCTTAACTGTTCTGCACCTAAATTTTCTTTCTTTCTTTCTTTCTTTCTTTCTTTCTTTCTTTCTTTCTTTCTTTCTTTCTTTCTTTCTTTCTTTCTTTCTTTCTTTCTTTCTTTCCTTCCTTCCTTCCTTCCTTCCTTCCTTCCTTCCTTCCTTCCTTCCTTCCTTCCTTCCTTCCTTCCTTCTTTCTTTCTTTCTTTCTTTCTTTCTTTCTTTCTTTCTTTCTTTCTTTCTTCTTCTTTTTTTTTTTATCTACCTTCTGGGATTGTTGGAAGGATTAAATGAATTAATACATGTAAAGTAATTAGAACAACAGTTTAAAAATGCTCAGGAAGTGTTAGCTAGTATGTGTCTCCTTGTTTGAGTTTCCTATTGGATAATAAAGGCTGAGAAAGAAAGGCTCCGTCCGGTTTAATTTATGTATCCCTTAGTGTTAGGATTAGGGTAAATTGACTGTGTCACTAGCCTGATTGCAAAATTTAGTGGAAGAGGGGACAAATTAATATTAAAAAAATTAAAAAGATAAAAAAGATAAGTAATATTTTAATGCACTAGTTAAGAACTCAAAATTAATGCAAACATTCCATGGTGAACATAATACCAAAATTGTAAATAAAAACAGCCAATACAATGGAATATTACTCAGCCATTAGAAACGACAAATACCTACCATTTGCTTCGATGTGGATGGAACTGGAGGGTATTATACTGAGTGAAATAAGTCAATCGGAGAAGGACAAACATTATATGGTCTCATTCATTTGGGGAATATAAAAATTAGTGAAAGAGAATAAAGGGAAAGGAGAGAAAATGAGTAAAAATATCAGTGAGGGTGACAAAACATGAGAGACCCCTAACTCTGAGAAACGAACAAGGGAGGTGGGCAGGGGGTTGGGGTGACTGGGTGACGGGCACTGAGGGGGGCACTTGGCGGGATGAGCACTGGGTGTTATGCTATATGTTGGCAAATTGAGCTCAAAAAAAAAAAAAAAAAGACAGCCAGTAACTTGAAGTTAATTAAAAATTATGTAGGATCATCGCTTGGTTAAGGGAAGTTGTCAAACATGGAAATTCCCCAAATTGAAAATGAGATAAGTAAGAAATTGATTTTGAAATGTTATTGATGAGTTTTTTTCCAATAAAATGAGGGAAGAAAAAAATAAATAAAACAAGGGAAGTAAAATTATACTAAATTCAGCTTGAGGTATAAATGAAATACATAAAATAATTTTGAGAGTTTTAATATCCCTGTGTTTTGATTTTTCGACCATTCTAATGTTCTAGAAAAAATTAGCTACTGAAAACTTATATTAAAATTCATTTTTCCTTAGGCTTCAACATAGCTTGGCCTGGCTCTGATCTACCTACCTCCTGGCTCAGGTCCTAGTACATAGAAGATGTTCAGCTCATGGTTGTGGAAGGAATTTTGAGCTTTACAAGGGCAAGGCAATAGTGTATCTGTGGAACTTTCCCCATTTCAGTGCCTAATGCACTGACTGGTACCCCGAGGGGTTCAAATCATGTTAGTTGAATGCTGAATGAAAATAATTAGATTTACACCAACTTGATTCAAAATTCAATTCATGTCATGCTATTGGATTCAGTTGAACTGTTTACAGTGGATTTCAGAAGTCCCATCTATGAGGTCCTAGCCTATGATCCATTATGATCCCTCCCTTGCTTTGGAGTACCAGGAAGGGCACCACACAGTCCCCAAGAGACTAATGAGAAGAGTTAACAAGCAGGAAATTGTATCACATAAACCTCTGTGTCTGCTTCTTGCATGTGTACTAGATTGATGGCCTTCAAACACTTGTGATGATCTTTATAAGATATATTTTGTACATCATGATCCGCATGTATATGTTTCTACACATGCTTACAACAACTGTATCATTAAATGCCTAGTTGAATTATGTAAGATGTACTCTTTATTTTAATTTTGTTCAATATCCTTAAAAATGCATTTGTGATGACCTCAAAGTGGTTTCATGAACCACTGAAGGCCTCGACTCATAGTTTGAAAAACACTGCAGGGGAGTTTTTGGGTGGTGGATATTTCCTGTCTCTCTGGTATTACACCTAGTATGGCCCATGATGCAGGGAAGGTGGCTAATAAGCAATATTGTCTGTAGGCCTTGATGCCAGGTGCATATGGAGGTAGACAATTGGGTTTGAGTCCTAGCTTTGTCACTAACAACCGTATGACCCTGGGCAAGTGACTTCACTGCCATGAGCCTCATTCTCTTTATTTGTAATAAGGATAATGATGACAACAATAATAAAGATAACTAACACTTATTGAAGGTCAACAATGCACCAGGCTATGTATGATAGAGCAATGATTGGAACTTGGCAGACATGTTATGAGGACCAAATGGGGTAAAGGGGTAAAATACTTGACACATAGGGGGGAAATTAATTATTGCTGGGCCCCTTTTCTTCTTTGTGGTCCCTCTGAGCCAGCACTTCCTACTGGGAGTTACAAGTATGTTGCTTGCTCCTTGGGGTATTTGGCAAACATAGAGCAGGAATGAGTCCAGCACTTTGAAGGGCACTGTGGGAGCACACTGCCAGTCACATTCTCAACAACCCATCTTCCAGCCTTCCTCCTGGCCCATTTGCAACCCTTTAGTCTGCTTTGTGGCAGTTGGGTCCAGCTGGCCCTTGTCCACTTTCCAGCCTTTCTGGGAAGGACAGTGGCAGTGTTGTTGAGGTCTGAGGCTCACAGAACACAGAGCTCATGTCCTCAGGCTACCTGTGGCATTTCTCCCAGGACATTTCATGTTCTCCCCATTGGTGTCACCGGCACATGGGACCACAGAGGAGAGAGGGCTGGGCAAAATTCCATTACAAATGCAAACCACTGGGAGTGAACGAATTGTGTGATTCAGTCTGTTCTGATCCAGTTTTCTATAGGAAGCAGCATTTATGTTTGCTTGAAATGAGGGTCTCAGTTTCTCAGGTGTGCTGGTCCACCTTGCTTGCAACTCAAGATGTCTCTGTCTTAGCACCTGGGAAGTCACATCTTGCTTAGGAAAGAACTTGACAGCAATATCAATTCTAACAGCAACACTTTCTAGATATGTCCATCACCCTACATGTACACATAATAATTACCATTCATTGAAAATATTTGTTTGATATAGGCTATTTCAAAATCTTCGTAAGAATATTTTGAGCAGTGAATTACCATGCCTGGTGTGCAAATTTTAAAAATCAATATTTAAGAAGAATTAAGTGATTTCCATCAAATCATCTAGCTCATAAAGGTGGAGTTTGAACCAGAGCTTAAGTTGGTCTGATGCTGAAGCTAAGTTTTCTGTGCTTCCCACATCACCTGTTCACAAACCAAATTCTCATTAATAATCATAGCTCACATTACATTTACTCAGTATTTACTACACAGCCAGGCTTTATTGCAAGCACTTCAGATTATTGCTGGCAACACTTAATCCTCAAAGCAACTCTATCAGAAAGGCATCTTATTATTCCATTTTCCAGATGAAGACGCTGAAAAGAGCTATACTTGCTGAATTCGTATTCTGCTATAAGTGCTGGATCTGGGATTTGAATCCAGGCAGTCTGTGTCCTTGACCACAAACTTATGTTACTTCCTATTTATTTCCTTTGGGTCTCATATGACCTATGAGAGAGAGAGAGAGAGCAAACATCACCCCTTTACAAGTCAGGGCACTGAAGGAATTTATTTGCCTAATATTATAGAACTGTTAAGTAGAAGGGGGGCTGGATGCTAGGTCTTCTAGTAATCAGAAGGTCTCTGGCTTCTGGTTCAGTGCTTGCTCCACTAGATCAGGATATTGTTGTCATGTCATTGAGATATGCATGGTGCTTCTTACCTATCCTGTGCTTGGCAAACAGGTGTATGGTAGCATCTGTGAGCTTTAGGACTTGAGTGGGTCCTGGAGCTTGGGTTCAGAAGGAAGATTCCTCGCCTGTTACTATACTTTTCTGGTTCCTCTCCTCTGACTGTTATAGCCTGGCCCCAGCATGTACCTCGTCTTTCCTCCTGCCTCCCTGCTGCGCATCATTGTTCCTTGGGGACTTCCTGCATTCAGGGCACCTCTCCAGTATAGCAATGACCTGGATTCTGAATTTTCTGGCTCATTCAAGATCTTGTCTCTAATTCTTGCTGGTCACAGTCTAGCATCATAAATCGTGGGGAAACCTCACCAGTTCTTTTCAAAATCTTCACCCTCCACTTTATGAAGCACAGAAGTGAATGCTTTGCTACACCCTCTCTTTTAAAGTTTTCTAATCTATTTGTTAATAATTTGGTTCCCCCATGGGATGCCTGGGTGGCTCAGCAGTTGAGCATCTGCCTTCGGCTCAGAGTGTGATCCCGGGATCCGGGATCGAGTTCCACATTGGGGTGCTTGCAGGGAGCCTGCTTCTCCCTCTGCCTGTGTTTCTGCCTCTCTCTCTCTCTGTGTGTCTCTCATGAATAAATAAATAAAATCTTTTTTTAAAAAAGGAAATATATATCTTAAAAAATAATTTGATTCCCCAACAAAATTGTCTTTGATGGCAGGTATGATTTTATCTACTTCTTATGGCTTCTCCAAAGAGAATAGCGTAGGGTTAGTTTCATGAGAAGTAGGAATAGAGGCAAGATAAAAGAGCAAATGACCTTTATTTCATGTCCCCCCTGAACTAGACATTTTCATATATGCCATATCATTTAATTCTGACATCTCTTTGAGATAGGAGCAGTTATGATTATCCCTATGTTTAGAGAAAAAAAACCTGAGGCTTAGGGAGATAAGCAATGTAGTCATAAATGCTTTCATCATGAAATCACTATTTCTAGGAGTTCAACATACATGTATGCATGTGTGTGTACATACGTGGATGTGTGTCACACACACACACACTTCTTAAGTTTTCGCTGGTATAAAGTTTTTGATCCTATGAATCTACATAAAGCTCAGACAGTTGCTTTCCCTAATTATATTATACATACTTGTTCACAGAGTGAACATTTTTTAAATAAATTTATTTTTTATTGGTGTTCAATTTGCCAACATATAGAATATCACCCAGTGCTTATCCCGTCAAGTGCCCACCTCAGTGCCCGTCACCCAGTCACCCCCACCCCCTGCCCACCTCTCCTTACACCATCCCTAGTTCGTTTCCCAGAGTTAGGAGTCTTTCATGCTCTGTTTCCCTTTCTGATATTTCCCACTCATTTTTTTCTCCTTTCCCCTTCATTCCCTTTCACTAAGAATGAACATATTTCCCATATCAGCAACAGTCCAAATTTCAGATAATTTTGTTCTTTTTAAATACATATACCTAAATGTGACAAACTCGCACTATAACACATTAAAGAAATTCATAAATTGATAAAATTGTCTGTTGGAACCATTTATCTCAGTATTGGACTTGAAAAACAAGGTCTGCATATCTATACAGACTTAGATGCATATATTAAATGCTATGATTCTATCACGTTTGCATGTAATTAATCAATACTTGCCAAATCTGTTTCAGTGTCATCAAATAAATGCACTAGTTGAGTGCATTAATCGTTGAGAAGTGACAATATGTGAAATGTGCTTTGTGTTTCTAAAGTAAGCGAGGGTTGCTTAAATAACCCCTTTTAGCTTAATATATGATTCATTCACCACTTCTTCCTCTAACTTGTGATAATATAAAAGAGAAAACCTATCATATAAAAACTTGGCCCACACACTCCCTTTCCCACATTCTGTTATTCCATGCCAGTCCTGCCTACTCTATCCAGAACCTCCCTCTACAAATATTTCTCCAGTTGGACCTCAGATAACCTCATTGCTGACTCAGATTTTTAGATACATAATGTTTTGAAAATGAATCTCTTGTTCTAAGAACTCTAAGCCTTATATTAAAATGAATAAGTAAATGAGTAGCTGTTCATAATCAAAGAATCTTAAATATTAAATATTCATTGATTTTCTATTTTTGATTATCTAAATTGAAAGAGACATCCATTGTATTATCCAGCACCTTGTGAAAATTCTATCTACCAAAGGGAATACTCACTGAGCATCTATTATGTGCCAGGCACCATGTTCTAAGTGGTACAGTTAAAATTTCTCTACCAAAGCCACAAAGACTGTATGTCTTCCATATGCATTGTATCATATCAGATGCAGTGGGGTATTAGAAAAGTGTAGGAAAAATTTCACTCCTTAATCTCAAGAAAAATTTCAGTTTTTTATTTTGGGTACACGGGATTCAGTATAAACTGAGAAGTGAGCATAATCATTACCCCTTGAAATTGGAAAATTCTTAAGAGAACTGACTTTTCAGAAGGCAGGAGAGGATGACATCCAAAGATGAGATGAACATTGCTGGTGTGGAGGAGAACGACCAACTGAAACCCAGGGTCACTGGGAAGTGTTGAGAGATGAATTTATACAGAATTTGTGACACCAAGACCTTTGAGCAGGATGGGAAGGTGAAATTGTACAGGCTATGGCAACAAACCAATTTAAATACTGGCTCTGCTGCTCAATACTTAATCACACTGAGCATCAGGAAATTAGCTGACCCTGTGAAGCTTTACACCTGTAAAATGGAGGTAATACGCACACTACAATATTACGGGAAAAGATGAAATGAGACAGTCTGTTATAAACTGACACGTCAGGTTATTTTGGTAAACAACAGTTTATGACAACTAGAGTGGGTGGGCGTCCTGCATCTTCCCCTTGACAATTTTACTTCTGGAAGAAATATTTTGACAAAAGCCAGTCTCTGCCACTTGTATAAATCTTCATCATCAAATAGGCCATACGGCCTGTTGAGCTGGATAGGTCCCTTCAAATATGAAAGAATCACCTCAGGTATGGTTTTCTAGTCTCTGTTTTCCCCACTAGAATATCAATTCCACAAAGGCAGATGTTTTTGTGTATTTTATTTACTACTGTATCCCCAATACTGAGAACAATGCCAGACACGTAATAACTGCTCAATAAATACTGGGTAAAATGAGTGAACCAACTAGTAAATGAGTGAACTTATCACCCTCAGGATACAGAATAAAGTTAACATAATACATTTAGTGCACGTATATACTGATATATATATATATATTTACTGATATATGTTAAAGTAAATTACAGAAAGAACCAAATGTAAAGCACCTGGAATGTTTGTGTGCTTGTCTTCTGCATCCTTCTAATGCAAACCCACTGAGTGTCTCATTCTCTACAATTACTAGCGCAGAGCTTGAACAAATTAGATGCCAGTTATATTAAATTAGGTTGAATAGACATTCTTATGTATTTCTTTTCTTCATCCGTAAATTGGAGATAATAATTCCTATCCTATTTACTTTCTTGGGCTGCTCTGACATTCAAAGCACAATGAATGTGACAAAAATGCATGAAGTAGTTTACCATAAGATTGTGTTTGTAAAATGTGAGCCATGAAATGCCTGCATCAGAATCTTCCAGACCATTTTGAAAATGTTGAGTCCTGGGACCTGTTTCAAGATTTTCTAATTCATAGTATGGCAAATATACCTGGAAATCTGCATGTTAATGAAATTATTGGTTGATTTTTTTCCCCACTCTTTTATTTTTTTAAGATTTTATTTTCTATGTTGTTGTTAATTTTTGTTTATTCCCACATGCTTCGTAAGCACAATTAGATTTCCAGCATATCCGTAAGAGATGAGAAGAGGGGTGGCAGTGATGCTGAGTGTGACAAATTGAAACATACAGTGACCAGGAGCTCTATGAGGGAAAGGAAGGATATTGACTTCTTGTTCATCTGTTGTAACCCTGACGTCCAGTGTAGTGAATGTCCTGTAGTCAGTGTTCCATAAATGGCTGTTGAATGACTGCCATGAATGGTGGCAATGCTGGCTTGTGAACTATCTCAGGTGACGCCCAACACAGAGGAGGTGACACTTGCTCTTTGAGATGAAAGATGTAGGTCGAGCATGTGAAGTTCTGTCTTGCCAAAAGGAAGAGGATTTCCTTCTTGCACTTTCTTCCCTTCCCATTTAAACAATGTCCACAAGCTGGGAAAGGTATATAAACATATAGACTGTGTTTGCACCTCCAGCTCTGGGTTGGTAATGACCACATTTCCTGCCTTAGGAAAACTATCAGACTGTTGTCAAAGTTGTCTTTGTTCCCAGAATGCAATTCCTTAATCTTCCCCTAGGCTTAGGAGCTTACCCAGGGACCTTGCCCTACATTGCTGGTCTTTGCCTATCTCCTTCTATTCTTTTCCTACAGCAGTTCAGAAGAGGCAATGAGGAGTTCCTTGAAAATTGTGCATAAAGCTGATTACTTGAAGAGGTAGTTTATTGCCTAAAGTTAGGCTTGATTTCTTTTCATCACCCCATAAAGGAATCAAGTGATCCAAGAAACTGTTATGGTTTACAAAAAGAAGGGCAGCAGGAGGAAACAGCTATGAATGTGTTGATTATTATGAAGATGTTCCAGCTTCTCTCTCAACACACACACACACACACACACACACACACACACACACACACACACGTTGCTGTCTGTCAACTTCCAGTGTGTAGCAGCTGGAAGCATCCTTGGGCTTGGCTTTGGGTAAAGGTTCTAACTCATTACCTAAATGAGAGACCTGTGAAGCCACCTGCTCTTTTGCACTAAGTCTTCCCCAGCAGACAGCACTGGCCCAGGGGGCAGAGAGGAGATTGAGAAGAAAGGGGATAAATCCTGGCCCTGGAGGGGCAATGGATCTCTTGATTGCTACTACCACCTGCCCACCCCACTGTTTTCCTGTTAGTTCAGATCAGCTGTTCCCTGTGTCTCTATGTAAACAAACTGGGAAATCATTCCTTTCAAATGGGAGGAGAAATTGTGCAGAACACCCCAGCACTGAAATTCTTTTTTGTTTGTGTGTCTGTACCTTGCCAGGCACTCCTATCCTGGGTTGTGAGAATGCTGGGTAGGCTCGGATCAGTTCTCAATACATGGTCCATGGACATCCAAAGTTCTCCCTTGATTTTTTGCTAATTCCCAGGAGCTTACTCTCTCATGGTCACCCTCCACCTGAGACTTCTCTTTTTGCCCTAAGTCAGAGTGATTCCAGAAATCAGCCTTTATGAATTTCCATAAAAAATATGCTAGAACTTTTTTCTGAAGGTTTGGAAGTTCTAGGTAAGTTCACATCACTGAACTTGCTGCTTTCTGCCATTCTCCGACCTTTCCTGTCCCAGCCAATCTTTTCTCTTCCTTTCTTTCTTCCATGATTGGGCCTGATGGCACCAAGTCTTCTCCTTCTGTAACGTGGAGAAGGAATGTAACTATCCACACCTCCTGCCATCACATAATCTCATGGATGTCTAGAGCAGAAACACTCTAGTGTTGAATACTTCACCCACCACCTTGGAAGGCTGCCTTGTTTGCCGCCAATTACATTACTTTTTTGTTGTTATTTCTTTGTTTGATGTCTAACCCTTGTAACAATGCTGAAAATTAGATGAAGAAATAGAATCAGAGGCATGGAGTTACTTGTCCTAATGCATGCTGCTGAGAAGTACTAGGACTGAATTCATGTTTCTCTGCTCCTAAAGCCCATGCTGCTTCTACTTAACCATATCACATTCAGCACAAAATTGAGAAGGAGGCCAGGGAGATGATGGGGAGAGCTTTAACACAGATAAAAATCATGGTTCCTATCCTTGGCAGGACCTAACACCACTGACTAATAGACAGCAAGCAATGCAAGCAGATTTTTACTAAGAGGAGATTTGTAAGATGGTTCTCTCCCTATGCATTCATTTCTTAGTTTCTTTCTGCCACTGTAAGAAATTACCACCAATTTTGTGGCTTAAAACAACAACAAAAAATTATTATCTGCTAATTCTGAGGGTCAGACTTCCAAAATGGGTTTTACTGGGCTGAAAATCAATTTGTCAGAATAATTGCATTTCTTCTGGAGGATCTACAGGAGAATCTGCTTCCTTGCCTTTTCCAGATTTTAGCAGATACCTGAAATCCTTGGCTCCACAAAACTTCCCTTTTCAAAGCCAGCAGTTCCATGCCTCCAAACTGATTCTGTTGCCACATCTCCTGTGACTCTGACCTTCCTAGCTCCCTATTGGAAAGGTGTTCATTGTTACTTCAATGAGTACTTTTGGATAATCAGAATCATCTCATCTCAAAGTCCTTAACCATATCTGTAAAGTCTTTTTGCCATGTAAAGTCACATACCACAGGTCCTGAGATTTAAGATGTGGACATCTTTGGGGGAGGACATTGTTCTGCCTACAGCACCTTCACTAAGATTTATTTTTCAGTTCAAACTACATTTCTTAAGGAACCAATCGTGTAACAGGCAATATGATAGGAACTGGGTATATGGAAATAAAACACTCTCTCAAGGAGCTTACTCAAGAAGGGAGACACACATAAAAACTAGTCATTAGATAGCAGTATTCTAAGTGCTGTGAAAGAAGTAAGTGCAGGGGGCTCTGGGAGCCCAGAGGAAGAGACTAATACTCCATCTTCTGGGTTGCAGTTCATCTACAGTTCTCCTGGAAAATGGGATGCCTGGAAAGTCTTTAAGAAAAATAGGTGAAGAGTAGGAGAGACTCAAGCCTGGCGGGTAGTGAGTATTATGTGCAGGTTTGTCTACATGCAGAGGGACAAAGAGTTCACCTAAAGGAGAAGTGTAGCGTTGAGGAGATAGGGAAGGATAGCTATAGCTGGGTGAAGTTATCTGTAGGGGCATCATCAACCAGGATGGAATGGCTGTAGGAGACACTCTGTGGTCAGAACCAGCTCATGGCATGGAAGAGCACCTGTTGTAAAATCACACATGATGGATAGGCTGAAGCTGTTGAAATGCCATGTCCTGTTATGGGAGCTGATCTGTACTCTTGGCTGGTTGAGCTTAGATGGAAAGATCATTTAGCCAAGTTTTGGAGGAACTAACTCCATGTGGGAGTTAATGTGGGAAAGGGGATGAATACTGGAAAAAGACTTTTGTAAAAGCCTCAGGAGTTAGGAAAAAAGTGGAAAATTGCTATGGTTCATAAAATAAGAATTACAGTTATTCAAATCAATATCTATCTATCTATCTATCTATCTATCTATCTATCTATCTATCTATATAAATTTGTGTGGCCGTACTGGGGATAATTTAATTTTCATAGCTTACTTATCAACTCCACGATATTCCACATTTATTAAACCTCAACCATGCACTAGCCACTATATTTAGCACTAAGAACACGCAGATAAAAAAATACAGTCTCTGTCTTCCAGGATCTCATAAAACAGCATCAAAAATCCTATAACAAGAATATGAACAAAGTGCTACAGAAACCTTTTAATAAAGTTATGTAGGAATGCCTGGCATATGAATGTGTAACAGTGCTATGTGTTTGCTCTTGTGGCACTGGCTGAATTTCTAATACTTCCATGTCGCAAACATTCCTTAGGTGCTGGCCATTTATTTGTCCGGGCTCTGGAGATATTAACAGTGAGCAAGACAGAGAAGGTCCTGTTTTCATGTTGCTTACTTTCTAATCTTTGAGTACAATAATAGACCAGGAAGAGAGCAAACAAGATAATCATAGATGTATGTTATGAAGGAAGTAAGTGGTAATGTCAGGGGCATCTCTGGGAAGCCAAAGTTAGATTAGGTGATTAGAAAAAGTTTTTTTTGCTTGTTTTTTTGTTTGTTTTGTTTTGTTTTTACATTTCCATTATGTAGAAGCCTAAAGGAGATGATGTTGCAGAGTAAGGGTCTTCTGAGGACTGTACTGAGAGAACTAGAAGCATTTGGGGGATGACAGTAACCCACATGCCAGAGCCATCCTCTGGTGCTACAGGACTCCTGAGTTTTGCTTCTTTTACAAGGGCAGGTGAGAAGCAACGTGGTGACTATATACTCTTACTGTCTAACCTCCCAGCCTTTATGAGCCAAGCAAATGAGGTACAAATTCAAATCATTTGCAGTGTATTACCTTGCTATTGCTATATAATAATTTACCACAAATGTAGTAGCTTAAAATGACATCAATTTATTATATCACAGTTCTGTAGCTAAGAATTCAGACCAGAGCTCAGCCACATTCTCTGCTTGGTGTATCACAAAAATGAAATCAAGGTACCAGCCAGGGCCGTGATTTCCTCTGGAGCAAGGGGACCCTCTCAAACTCATATGGTTATTATCAGAATTTAGTTTCCTATGGTATAGGACCAAGACCCTCATTATTCTGCTGTATGTGGTCCAGGGACTGCTTTCAGTTCTTAGAGACCACTTCAATTCCTTGCCATGTGGACTCTTCCACAGACCCTTCCACACTTCAACCCTTTTTAGCTTCTGGAAGAACCCAGTCCTTTGTAAGGGCTTTCTGATTAGGTCACACCCTCCTGGATAACCTTCCTTTTGGTTAACTCAGAGTCAACTGATTAATCACAAGTGTGGTACTCCGTTATATACATGGTTCTACTTGCATTCAGGGGAAGGAGATTATAAAGGGCTTGCACGTAACAGGGCAGAAATCTTGGGAGAATCTTAGGATTCCACCTATCACAGCCAGTGAATATCCAGGCTGACCTGAAATACTAACCTCCCAATTACCTGGCTGATGAGATCAAGTTTTTCTATCTCAATCTTTCTCAAGGTGAAGCCACTTATGGCACAAGCTGCCTACTTATATCAGTTGCGCTAGCCAAATATGCTAATAAAGTCTAACACCGAGTGCTTACCATATGCCAGGACTCATCTTAAGAGACTTACATATATATTAACCCATCTAATCTCTACAAAAACCCTATTAAATAAGTACTACATGTATCTTTATTTTACAGATGAGAAACCGAAGAAAGTCACTTGAAGAAAGATGAGTCATTTGTCCAAGTTCACATAATTAGTAAGTGACAGAAGCAGGTTAGAATTCAGGCAAATAACCCTGTAGCGTACTGTTGTGGTATGTTAGATCCTACAATGTCTCTCTTGGTTTCACAGAAACTGCATAATCTCAAATTTTACTAAAACCTACTCAACTGACATTTCTAATAACTAGTTATTGATGATTTCACTGACCAAACAAGATGAAGAGGTTTGAGTAGCAAAATTACTCTTTTGGTAAATGAGGACAAGATAATTTCCTTGGATTTTCGTGAATGAATCAATTACCAACTCCCAGCCCTTGGAGTGTTCCTCAAATACTTCAGCAACTTTGACTAATAGCAAATGTAGTTTTTAACAAACTTTCCTTTACCCAAGTATATTAGATGAGAAAACAAGAAATAAAAAATGATACAATAGGGCTCATACAGATGACCAAAAATAAAGTCCTTTTAATCAGAATGTATAAGCTATTTCTAGCTAGTACTACCTCCATTTCATCAAACAGAAGGTTAAAAGATTTTCCTACTGAGTAGAGTTCCAAGTTCTTAATCATATACCATTTCTATAAAATGGTTCTTAAACTTCACAAAGGGGTCATATAATGATTCATCTTTAGATAAGAGACAAAAGGAAATGATGTTCTTTCAAGTTTTGGTCTAGAATATGTTTATCTAACCACTAGATTGTTTTTTTCACTCACTGAAAAGAGAAAGGCAGGGTGGCTTGTGGAATTAGCTCCTCTATGTAGGTAACTTTATTTAAACTAAAGAAGCAATGAGTCATTAACTATAAATTTATGGCCAGTTTCTCTTCTCTTTGACTTGTGAACTTTGTCAGGTCTTCTGACCTTTATAGATTGTGATGTTTTACCAGTCTACTATGGCACAATGGTCTGCCATGTGCCTTTTATATTGTGCTACCAAATTTTGATCTGCATGTTGCATTTCTTTTATTTCATCAAAAGGATATATCTTGCAATTGATGATCTTCAAGAGAAAGTTGTGAAGCTGCATACCACCTGCTCAAGAGGAAAGATGAATGGCATAATATAAAGCTAGCTCCCAAAGGAAAATTGCATTTTTTATCAGAACATAACTAGAAATTTCTCTGACAAGCTTATAAAAAGCATAATTAGGGTAGCAAACATTCTTTCTATGGACTTTATGAAATGTTATTATGAGTTATTGTGGTGTAATTATTGATGCCTTGCGTAGTGTCATTTTGTATACTGTATTATTGTGATTTCCCTAAATAAATATTTTGTAGTATTTAAGCAGTAGCTAAAACTTGTTTTTTAAAAACAATCTTGTACTCATGTTTTAATTTCTTTGAGTGTACTGTCAATGTTTTTAGTATTCTTCTTTGAACTTGGTTTGTCCTCCTGCAAAAAGAATTGCACTAGAGAATAGAGTCGTTGATAGAGCTTTCTGAAAATTGTGGGAGTACATTGTGAGTGGGACTCCAGGTTTCCTATCCTTACTTCAACCAGAGGATAAGGCTTTATCTACTCTATCTTGTTGAGTTTGGGTCTCTCTTACCTTGTTTTCACTTTCAAGTAACAGAAAATCCTACTCAAACTGGTTTAAGCATAAAAGATAATCTATTTATTTACATAACTAAGAAGTCCAGGGACAATTGGCTTCAGGTACACCTTGTTCCACAGGTTAATTATATTTACCTTAGGGGCTCATTTCTTCGTATTTCTTGAATATGCTTCCTGTGCCAGCATTGGCCTCAGGTTGCAAATGTTAAGGGCAGCAGGAATGACTGGATCGGGGTCAATCCCCCACAATAGAAATTTTCTCAAAGAAAATCTAGGTATATTTTATCAAGAAAGAAGCATAACAGAAGCAATAGGCTCCTACCTCAGGGTCCATTTAAGCTGCTGTCTGAAAAAGGGGTTTCTGTGTTAAAAACAAGTTTGAAAACTTTAGAAAATGCCATTCCTAAGACCTTTCCAGCTCTACAAGTTCTCTGATTCTACTTTTCTCTCATTCGACTCAGTGTCAAACTCTCCAGAATGTCCCAGATTCGCAGCTGATCTCATTAAAGCTCATAATGGATTAAGAGCTTAAAGCAGGGAGTACTGAGTATTACAAATAATGTCTCACGTGTTCTTAGCAAAAGTCCTGGTAGTGTATCCCATAATTTGCATTAACCCAGAGACTAATGTGTAATTATTTAAATTAGATTTTTCTTTTTAAAAGAGGGTTGATACTCATAGCTGATTGCCATTTGGTGAGTGGAGACAGTGAGTGGAGACAATTTTACCTTTGTCAAAATTTATTACAGGTACCACTGAAGGAAAAGAAAATCTTCCACTTATGAAAGGGTCTGGAAGTTCTGTGCATTCTGTGCACCCAAGCCTGTCTCTTGAAATAAGCTCCATCCCTGCCTGCTTGAGGATTCGATGATGCCATCCCTGTCACTATGACATCAAGTGGGGCGTAAGAGCAAATCCCACACTTGAGAGCTTGGAGACCCATCTCCTGTGTCAAGTACTGTGAAGTCAATCATCTGAACCACAGATAAGGCACTCAGTAAACATACACGAGACTTAAAGGTAGAACAAAGAGAGCCTGGTCAGGGGCACTACGTGTGCAAAGTATCACAAATTCACCCTCTTCTTACAAAGCCCCAGCCCTTTTGTCTGGGATGTCTTCCTCTTTGTTCACGCTCAAGGCCCATTTCAGAAGTCCTTCCTTCCAATATGTACCTCTACACCAGCTGGAATTACTGTTTTTAGAGATTCCTAAAGTAATTCCTAGAGCAGCACTTACTACTCACTAATGGCTGTTTTGGCCTTCTGCTTCCCTAACTGAGACAGATTTTTTACCCTCAATTTTCTCATCTACAAAAGGGACATAGTAGTCCTTCATCAGGGTGACTGGAGGGATAAATGAGCAAAGTTTTGAAAGGGCTTTGTCAGTGTTAGTCATTCAGTAGATATTCAGTATATCAAGGTTGTAAATATAAACTTGATAAAAAGGTTAAAATTGAAGATAAAGTTGGGTGAAATCTTGACTCAGCTTCTGAAGCAGCCGCAGACATAACTGTTACTAAAGTACTTAGTACTTCAATAAACCATTAGTTTCACCTTCAGTAAAACACCTGGGATTAACATGGTTTGCAGATATATTCCAGCATTCTTCAGGCCTCCTCAATGCCTGTGGGGTATCTGCCATTGCTCATGTGGGATCTTTGCTTTGAAATATGGGATCCCACTGAGAGGAAACACATCATCTCTTCTTTGGTTGTAGTGAAGTGGGATTTGGATGGTCATCACCCGGGAATGCTAGAGATAATCCCTGTGTTGGTGGCAGTGTTATGGTAATGTCACATTGGGTGTGACATGTAATAAGGTCTCTTTGAGATTTATGATTCTAGGCCCCTGAATCAGTTGTTTTTTCTTTTTCTTAATGCATCTTATTTTTTCTATACTTAGATGAGTTACTTAATTCTAGTTCCTCAGATTTCCCCCTAGTATAGGTAGGAAAATAAATTGTAGTCTCCAGTTTATTTCTCCATTAAGAGATGGTAACACATAAGGCAATAATAGAAGATTTGTGTTATAAAATCCTTGGAAGCAATGTTGAATATAAATCTCAGATTTGACTCGAGGATATAAATGATTCATATGCCTAAGCAGTGCATATATTCCAAATATATCTGCAGTTTCTCCAGAAAATGCCAAATTCTTATAGGGACTATATTGAATCATTTCAGCTTTTTCTGAGTAGGATCACAGTATGACACAGTCAAAAATGAGCACTAAGAACAGAATTCTGTTTTTTTTTCTTTTTTCGTGTATGTGTGTGTCTTTTTACAACCCGGATGGAAGCTGGTGATTGAAAGGAAATTTATGTAAAATTTGGAATACTGTCTCTGATATTCAGCTGTGCTGCATTCCCCTCCACTACATACCCCTCCACTGCATTCCCCTCCATTCAACAGCATCTGTTCTCTGATGATGCAAGTTCCCACTTGTAGACAGGGCGGACTTACTTCTACCTGTTTCAACATCTTTGCTCCTTCCCATCTCCAACCATGGTACATAAGCAAAAACAAAGGCTAATGACTGTGCTTGTTTTTTTGGCAGTTTTATGGATCAGATTTAAAGTTAATGTACTATCCTTTCCTGCCGGGTGTCAGAAGCCTGAATCCTAAGTTTGCAATGCTTTAGCTCCTTAGGAGTGAAGCCTATTTGGGCTCTGCTTAAACAAGGAAGGAGTAGAACAGGTGGCAAAGAGGTGAGAGTTTAAGTCATTGCTCTGTGTTTCTTGACTGTTTACTATGCATGACTGTGTCTTAGTTTTCTCATCTGTAGGAAGATGATAATCATACAGACCTCCTGGGGTGTTTGTAAGATTCAAATACAATCATTATTTAAAAGCCTTTGTTGTATGGTAGGCACTCAATAACCATTAGCTTCCTTTCTTCTTTGCTTCCTCATTCCAAATTTGATCTGCTGATTGGAGGAGGAATAATCAGTCACAAATACGTGAATAGTAGCCTCACTGTAATACAGTGTCATAGGTCCAGAGCCAACCCAGGACAAAATTGGGGAGCCATTGACATTTATCTTCAGGTTGGTCACTCCCATTCCTGGACCCTCTGAATCCCTGATGGTGTCTGCCCTCGTCTTTCTCTAGGGCACCTGGATACCTTCATATGTTTTTCTCCTTCCTCTTGTCAATCCTTGTCTCTAGAAAACATCCAGTAAACTCAATAAACTCTTGTCATTCCTTGTCTCTAGAAAATATCCAATAAACTCATACAAAGGACTGGTAAGGTTAAATATATTTTGGGGGATACAGATTTAATCCAAACTAAGGAACTGCTTGTTGTGGGATATTGGGTAACAGCCAGGTCAATAGTTGATTTCCACATCTGCATTTCTTATTTATTCAGCAAATATGCACAGAACTCCTTCTCAGTGCCAAGTTGTAGAGGTTTGACAAGGTCACTGCCCTCAATGGTCTCCCAGTCTTGTCAGATGCAGCTATACAAATATAAATAATAATAGCAAACATTCATAGAACAGTGACTATGTTCCAAGCAGTGTTCTGTGTGCTTTGAATATATTAATTCATTTATTCTTTGTGACAACTCTATTAGTTGCTATTATCAGCTACAGTTTGATGTAGGAAAGCTGAAGCTCAGTGAAGTTAACTATCCTACCTGAGGTCACATAGCTAGTCAATGTGGTCCAGCTCCAGAGCTTTTGTTTTTTATTACCTACTGCCTCACTATACACAAGACAGTGTGAAGACCGCTTCTAGGATCCTGTTGTTTGGAAGCAGTTGGTTATGAAAAGACTATGGATATTTATTGGAGAAAAACTATAAGTATCCATCAATAGTAGAATGCTTAAGTTCATTATAATATGTCTACATATGTCTATATGATGAAGTACTTACAACCACTAAAAAGTTAAGGAAATAATTATAAACTTCAAGAGAAAAAAAAAGGAGGGTACCAAACAGTTTCTATCGTATTATTCTAATTATTCTAATTTTTTTAAAAGTGTGCTCATATACTATATATATATATATATCTGTATGTCAGTGCATAAGGCACTTAGTATCAACACAAATACAGCACAGTCCTAACACTGGAAGAGTTGCCAGTTCAGGAAGAGAGAGACATTTCAATATGTATTTTTAGGCAGCATTAGAAGGCCATGCATGGGACAGTAGTGCACAAGGGATCTGGGCTTTGTTCAGACAGTGAGAGGGATTAGGGAAACAGTCCCAGAGAACACCAGGCTTGCCTTTTTCCCTCTGGAACCTCATCTTCAGAGGACAGACTGATTTACGATGTTTATATTTGTCTCTCTAAGAAAGAATGATGGAAAGTTAGAGCATATCTAACTTCTTCAAAACCTCCAACAGCTTCCCAGCAAGTTCATATTTGGCTTCTACTTCCAGGTTTTTAGCTCAGAGGTCCCGTCCTTCTCTATCCACTCCCAGGGTCCCAAGTAATGTATTATTTTAATACAGGACATACTCCGGTTTCTGGAATGGTCAGTGAGTTGAAGTTCAAACCCTGGTTTCGGGCTCCAAACTTTCTTTATCTGGAACTCTCTCCAGACTTGCAGCTGGGTGGTTGGGCCTCAGATAAATGGCTGTCACTCTCCAGGACACCTGGCAATCAGCCTTTCCCAAAGAGTGAACAGAAATGATCATTTCTATTGGCTGCATGCTAACCATGAGCCAGGCATGGTCCCTGCACGGTCTTTGCTCCTTATAACAATTAGATCAATTTATCACACTCATTTTCAAGGAGAAGATCTAGCTCTAAGCAGATGAGACTTTTGCTGAGGTCTTAGTTGCAATTGTAGTGTTTAATGTACTTCTTGGTGCATAGACTCCATTAGCAGTTGTGTTTTTGTCTCTCACAGCTACTAAGTGGCAGGTTTGAGACCAAAATCTATGTCTATATGATCCCAAAGCCTTTTCTCATTCTCCCATGCTAAGCACTCCTCAGTCTGGGCTCTTTCTTGCCACAGTGTTCTTTTCATGGACATTCTTCTTCCCTGGCTGCTATTACTTTTTGGGAGGAGGGAAGTACATTCACTGGGACCACCTCTTTAACTATCAGTAATTTGTGATGGCTTCCAGATCAAAGGGCTAGGGAGCATGCCCAAGTGGAGGGTGGGAGCCCTCTGCATGTTTGCAGGAACACTATTTCACATTATGTACCTGAGAGGGTAATCTTTTATCCTTTCACTGCCTTCCTTAGAAGCATATCAAACGACTCTGGGCCTTTTCCTTCTCCTTTTTATCACTCTCTGGAACAGAGTTGGAACTTGTGTAACTGCAGGTTCTTTTCTGTGGGAAAAATAATCTCATTTCAATATGTGTGGGTGGGTAGATTATAAGTAATAGGCTTGGAGCTCAGTTGTAGGACTAGGGAGGGTCTGGGTTAAATAGTTGTATGATTAACAAGCTGCCGCATTTTTATGGTTGAGGAAGAAAAGGTTGCTATAAGGATTATCGGTTCAGATTGGAAATGATTCACCCAAAAGTATCCAATAGTTTTGGTGGTAGAAGTGGGGAGAGGAAAAGAAGTGACCCCCCTACTTCCTGGAAAAGAACAGCATGAAATGTACTCAGAGGAGTTTAATCCTTTCTTTTTTAAGTCTTCCTGCTTTTTGTGGGAGAGGTCTCTAAAATTATGGAGAGAAGGTACCATGTAAGAGACATGGCTTTACATTCTATCTGTGTTTGATATTAGTAGGATGTTAGATGAATGAGATCAGCTATTGAGATAGGTGACTGAGTAGTCAGGTCACCCCTCTGGGTTTTTGCTAAGCACAGGTTGGTCTAAATAACTTCCCAGGTGTCCTCCAGTTTCATTTGTTCCTTGAGTTCATTAGGACTGAGTGAGCCTGCACTGGGCTGCAGGATTCTTCAAGACCCCTCTTACTTCCTGCCTGAGTTCAGAACCAATTGAGAGGAAGATGCTAAAGTTAGATAGATGGAGATTCACATATCACCACTATTATAGACAAATACTACAGAGAGTAGAAGCCTAAAGAGAACAGAGTAACAGCTTTTCTACCCCCAAATATCAGAAAGAAACTAATTTGTTCACCCATTCTCAAGCACCGCTGGACTGTCACAGGGCTCCCCATTTCTGTGGGTATTGGTGGCTATCCTTCTTCAGCAAAATCACAGCACGGAGGAACAGTGTGAAATACATGCTCTCTGCTATCAGATACATCCTCCAGAGAGTGAAAGAAAGGGATGGACCGTTCCAGTAAGCTTAGCTTTCTCCCAAATGCACCCAGTATCAAAGTCACCTCCTTTTCTAGTGGAGGGTAAAGAGAGTAGAGAGAGGACTTAGGGCTTAGGGTAAATTCCTCCTCATGGAAACCAGACATCTACTGTCACCTATATGTCCCAAACTCCCGTACTGTTAGATTGGGGCCATGTGAGTTTGTCTGGCCAATGGACTTGAGCAGAAATAATGTGTCACTTTTGAGTTTAATCAGTTAAAATGTTCCTCTGTCCCTCTCATTCTCTGCCTTGGTGACCCTGGAGGCCATTTGTTCTAAATGGCATGGCTACAAGATGAAGAAAATCTGTCCAAACTGAAATGGATTTTGCATGAATTAGAAATAACCTTTATTTTTTTAGGTCATTGAGATTTGGAGATTTTTCTGTTACTACATCAGAAACTGTCCTACCCTGACTAAAATAATACTCCTCCCTGAACCTCAGGAACCAGATATATTGTGCAAACAAAACAGACATGCTCTTTATTCATGGTACATTCATGGGACATTTAGTCTAGTGAAGAAGATAGACAACAAACAGGTGAAAAAAATAAGTATATCTTGCAGTAAAGGCTGTGAAGGAATCATTGTGAAGAATAGTTGTCAGGATATGAACTTAAATTTGATGGTCAGAGTAGGCATCGCTGAAAAAGGTGACATTTTAGCAAATCTGAAATGTTATATCTCAATAAAAAGTGAGAGTCCTTTTATATAGTAATTTCATGCTGTTGAAATTCCAGTATATTCCTCTCGTGGCACATACTCCTCTTATGGCATATCTGCACTAGCCAGTATTTTATCAAGAAGAGCTTCTCTTATTGATAGTATACTACTGGCTAGTGCATATATGCCAAGTATTTCTTTAGCCCATTGCCATTGGCTAAGATAATGTTATCTTCCTTTCCCTAAGTGGTTTCTATTATAACAATAAGGCTTTGATTTTTATATGGTAGGTATGTGCTTGTCATTAAGTAATTAAGTGTATTTTTTCAAACTACTTCAAAATCCTTTGTCAACAATATTCAGTTGCCTTCTCCCTTCTCCCCACCCTGTGTGATGTGATAATCTCCCTTCTCCCCACCCTTTGTGATGTGTCTGTCCTTCCTGGTTGAAAATCACTGATCCAGAGTGTGACTTTGAAATCTCAGGATTCTAACCCCAGTCACCAGTGTGTGGTTAGAGACCTAACAAGCACATACTTCAATAGGAACACCATGTGCATTAATTTTAGTAGAAAGACCTGCAGGTTTTCCACTGATGGTCCAAATGTAATCTGGAGATGACCACAGTGGATGATCACTTTTACTATGTTGTGCAGGATCCTTTCTCTCTTATTTTGGTAACAATTCCCTAATTTTCCACTAGGGCATTACCCCCTCCTCATGCTCCATCCACATGCTCTGGGTAAACTTGTGACTCGACTTTGACTCTCAAAACAAGGCATTGTCCTAGTTCCAGTGATTAGTCCAAATACAACTATGTGATGTGTCAGTCCATTGACAGTCAGGCCTTAGCCTTTTGTGGGAATTTTGAGAGAAGAGAAGCTTTACCTTCTCTGTGGGATATAAACCTAGGAGAACATAGAGTAGTAGCTACTAGCTTCCATCTTGTCTTAGAATGGAACTAACATTAATGAGAGTAGGCCATATCCAAGCTATGGATAAATCTATCACTCATGCCCTCCTGGTCCCTAAGCCAAGTTGAGTTGGGTTTTCCATGGCTTGCAGTGAAAACAAATATAACTGACACAGAGGATAAAATTTACATGAAGAAAAGAAAGATGGAACAAGAGTCAATCATACTGTTGATCTAAAGTCTCTTCACTGTTTTCTCTAAAATTCTAGATACTTCAGAGTGGTAATGATAATAACCTGAGGAATTTCTTTTCTAAAAAAAATATTTATTTATTCATGAGAGACACACACACAGAGAGAGAGAGAGAGAGAGAGAGAGAGGCAGAGACAGGCAGAGGGAGAAGCAGGATCCCTGCAGGGAGCTTATGCAGGACTTGGTCCCAGGACCCCAGGTCACACCCTAAACCAAAGGCAGATGCTCAACCACTGAACCCCAGGTTCCCCTTGCCTGAGGAATTTCATGTTCCAACAGCTTTACCTTCCTTATTTGGGAACATATTCATTGAGAATAAAGAAAAATAGCTCCTATGTATAAAATGGAAAAAAAACAAACTATGAACATTGAAAAAAAAAGGCACATGAATGAAATGCATTTAAAAGCTAGGCAATAAAAACAAAAAATAAAAAGGGAAGACAATAACAACAAAAATCGTGCTGAATGTTCTTTGCCCAGTGGGAGCTTGAATGTTAGCTGCTTGACTCCTTAAAACAGACTTAAACTACTCAACTCACATAGTTATTTATCTTCCTCTAAGTCCCTGTCTCTCCCTGGGTAATGCATTATTTTGGGGGTGTGGTTGTAATTCTAGATGGCTCAAAGGAGAGGAAGCAGTTCAAAATTGATAATAGGTCAATTATTAATAAGTTGATAACTGCCTCAGAAGGTCTTTCGGTTCTGGTCAAGAGGCATTTCTTCTCCTCTCCATTCTGGAAGAGAGGGAAAAAAGGAAAGAATGAAGGAGGAAAGGAAAGAAGGGAGGAAGGAAAGCAAGAAGGATGGACGGAATGGAAGGGAGGCAGGAAGGCAGGGAGGAAGGAAGGGAGGAAAGAAGGAGGAAAGCAAATAAGCCAAGATTTATCAAATGCATCATTAAAAACCTAATTGTTATATGTTCCTTCAATTTTCTAAAAGAGAAAACGGGGTCTTAGAGGGGTGATAATTATAATTAATCCATATTCAGTGCTTCATATATCACAGGTGCTTTTCTAAGTACCTACTATAAATTAGCCAGTTAATTGTCACAACAGCCCTATGAGAAAAGCAACATTATTTTCAGTCCATAGAAGAGGAAACAAACACAAAAAGGTGAAGTAACTTTTCCAAGCTCATGTAACTGGTGTCAGAGCCAGGAATCAAACCCAGGAGGTCTTGCTCCAGAGCCTGTACCTTAACCATTAGGCTGTTTTGCTCCTGTAGGGCCAAGGCATCTGTGCCCACTGATTTGTTCAAAGTTTCCAAGTGAATTGGTAGTCGTACTGGTCATGCTCCTTAACTTCAGACAACATAATTAAATCTAGCTGTTTTAAAAAGAAAGAGAGCCATTAAAAGATGTGCTAGGTTCCACAACTGATGAAAAGCCTGAAATAACAGACTGTGGATTAAACCTCCAAGAAAGATTCTCAGAGCCACACCGTGAAATCAGCCCACCCAGAAAGAGGCCACCCTTGTTGTGATTGGGCCACTGTGAACCTGGAGTTGCCACCTCAGCTGAGGATTCCAGAACTGGGCTGCTTCTATATCCGTCTGTGCCAACAGAATGGACTCCCTGAATCCTGCCTCCTTCTCCATGAATCTGTCTCACTGTCCCCAAAATGACCTCTAGGGCCTATTTGATTAATGGAGTCTATGCTGCATGTCGGTCCAACAACAAGAAATATGAATTTCATGTTGGAAAGGAGACATACTGTTGAGAACCACCAAAATATGGAGACGATGTTCACACAGACTAAATGGACAGAAGCCTACCACAATCATAAAACTGAGATTAGAGGCCAGGTCCAGCCAACTCCAGAGTCCATATTCTTAATCATATTATTCCATGCTGCCCATTAATACCCTTGTCCCAGAGGATCCAGGTATCACCAGTGTTAGGGGCCTCTTGATCTATGACACCTCTCATGCTCTGTTCAAAGTCCCTAAAGTAGCTGCTGCCATATTCACTTTCATTATCCAGGATAGCTCGTCTGTCTTGAATGCTACGCACCATTTCATCCTGAAGAACTGAAGAGGATACTTGAGGTAGAAACCTGACGTTGCAATTTACACTCTCCATGGAGTCTGGAGCTCATGCAAGACCCAGTGACCTGCTTTCTTTGTGCTCAGGCCTCTCATTTGCTCTCAGACCATGAGGGAAGTGCTCCATGAGGGAAGAACCTGTGTATTCTTCATACGGTTTGTATGTACTACTCCTAGGACTAGACCAGGCACATGGTAGGTCCTCAAATAATACAAGCTGCCTAAGAGGAGGAATGGAAGGTTGTACTGGTGGTAGGAAAGTTCTCTTGATTCTAAGCTGTCTTCCATGGGGGGACACATCTAGTCAGGTTGAGAAGATAGTTTGTGGAGAGACAGATGCAAAAGAGCAGGCCAGAGATAATACAGAAGACCACATCCTACTCCAGAGTAAGCCATCATCCTCCCCCTAACATAATCACTTCACTTCCCACCATAAACTCCCCACCCCCATCACTTCACACTACATAGTAGATGGCAATCTTCGCCATTGCAACCAATTCACACTTCACATTAAGCAAAAACTTGTCCCTCCTTGTGGCCACTTCATGCTCTGCAGCAAACCCTGATTCTTTCGCTCCCCCAACCTCTTCAAAGTCCACGGGAAGCCCAGTCCTCCCTGCCCACAACCACTTCTCATCCATGCTAAGTACCAAATCTCTGCCACAATCACTTCACACTTCAGAGTAATCCCCAGTCATCCTTCCCACACCACTTGACATTCCAAGAAAAGGCAGTCCTCCTTCCAACCACCACTTCACACATTTCAGTGAACCCCAATCCACTCTCCCCACAAGCCCTTGAAGGCCACCACAAAAACCACTTAATGCTCCATGGTAAGCATCCACCCTCCCACTTTGGCAACTGCTTCACACTCTGTGTGAAGCACCGTTCCTCCCTCCCCACGTGTATTTCACACTAAAGAGTAAGCCTCTGCTTTCTCCACGGTGCTTTTGCACCTGCTACCACTCCATGGAAAGGTTGTTCCTTCTCCCAACACCACACTTCTACCCACCCCATTCTCACGATAAGCCCAATTCCCACTCCACAAAATCAGTTTACATTCAACATTAAGTACCCATCATTTCTCCCTATATCCACATCAATTTCTATACTATCCCTCCCCCAAATACCTCACCCCCCACCATAAACCCCATCCTATCTCAAATACTTGACACTTCCCAGTGAACCCCAAAGCTCACCCACCACAAACCCCTTCACACTCTATAGTAACAATCCTCAAAGCCTTCAGATTCTAAATCCTCACCTCCACAGCCCTTTGACACTCACAGGAATCCCCAATCTTTCCTCTGTCTGCACACTTCATGTTCTACAGTGAACCCCAACCACAGCTTCTTTACATCCCACAGGAGACTGCAACCCACCTATCCTCAGATTCCCTCCGTTCTTCACAGTAAGACCCAAACCCTCATTCAATCACTCTTCACTCACACCGCACAGTGAGCAAACAACAAAGGTAACATGGAGCTGGGAAGGAGAGGCCATGAAAACTTCTCAATATTAAAAAAAAAAGCCTAAAAGATATTCTACATTGATTTGTAGTAAAACCTTATAAATGGTCTAAAATATTAAATAACTTGTGGTGGAATGACTGGTTCCTGTTGATCAGAAGTTTTAATGAGTAATTTGTAGATCTCCAATCCATAAAAAGTGGGAAGTGAGTTAAGTACTAATTGAAAACTACCATCATTTATTTTTGGATCAAATCCTTTTGAAACACTGGATCCCTGGAGCAAAGGCAACAAGAGAGATAATTCATTGTGATGAAAAGGCACATGGACACCACCCCTGCAGCCCAGCTCTGTGTTTTAGAAGCCAGTCTAGAGCAGAGAGGGAGTCTCCAGAGCTCCGGGCTGGGTGGGTTCAGAGCCTGCAGTGTGCACTGGGAAGACAGGAACCTTGTATCTTCACTGGTTTTATTCCCTATGCACCTGTTTATTAGTGAATTACCATCTTCTGACTTAGTCTGTAGTTCTAGGTATTTTTAAAAAGATTTTTTAAAGTTTTGTTTATTTCTAAAGAGTTATTTGTTTTAGAGAGAGAGAGAGAGAGAGAGTACATAGGTGGGGGGAGGGGTAGAGGGAGAGAGAGAAGGGAAGAAGACTTCCCACTGAACATGGAACCCTTTCAATGGACCAACCAACTGAGGGGCTCAATTCAGGACCTTGAGACCATAACCTGAGCTGAAACCAAGAGTCGAACACTTAAGCAACTGAACCACCCAGGCGCCCCCCGATGTATTTTTTTTTCAACTAAATAATTTCTGATGCTTCTATTTTCTCTCTCTCTCTCTTTTCTTTTCCCCCCTGCTGTGTAACTAACACTGGCCACTGTGTTAGAATTAGTCATTTGGTGACTCTGCCAGCCCACAGCTTCATAATCGCAGCCTTGTCGTGGAGCATGGCTGCCACAGTGACTGGAATAGAAATGGAAATGGAAATAAATGAAGTGTTATTTTCCCCATCCTGAAACACGAGAGAACAGCATCAAGCTCGCAAATGGTAACTGGGGGAAGGAGTTTCCAAGTCCAGCAAAGGCTTTACGGTTAGTGAGCCTGGCTGGAAGCTGGGAAGATCCTGTTCAATGGGTTGCACAGTGTGACTTTATTGGAGTTCCACAGAGGTAATGCTAATGGGAGTGGGGGTGCGGGGTGCCAGGGCAAATGGGAAGAACGAGCTAAGGCGCATCTTGAGGATGTTCTGAAGGATGATTGGAAGGGAAAGGCGATGTCTGAAAGTGATAAGCCTTGGTGTTTGTTTATACCTTACTGGAAAGCCATGTAAATTAATGGAAACTTCCTGGCAAAATACTTTGACTTGTAGCAACTTCACGGTCATACTTTGGTGATAACATAGAAGTAAGGTTTGCCCACGCCCTGTTCATCTCAACCCTGGAGGCAATTGTCACTCTGGCCATAGGAGTGCTCAAGTTTATGAATGGAAGCAAGAAAGCATTGCATGTGACTTTCATTAAGACATCATCAAGAACCAGGACCTTCCATAAACTGCCTCAAAACACCTTCGCACAGCTCAGTTTGAGCCAAGTCCTTATTATCAGAAGGTTCACTAAAGCCCCAGAGGCATGGCACTTATAGAACTAAGACTAAGTCAGGAAGCAATGACTCAAGGTAGCCTGTGTACCCACTGCTGTGTTAGGCATTCTTGGGCTAATTCATAAAGACATTCACTCATTCAATAAATTCTTATTGAGAGCATGATACATGCCAGGAATTGTGTAGATCCTTGCAGATACAACAGTGAAAAAAGTCCACATTGTGTCCTCAAGGGGCTCCAACTCTGGTGGAGAGACATAGATGTATGTAAACTGATTATTATGCCATAGTGTGACAACTCAGCCTGTAAGTGCCTTGTCCAGCCTCAGTGGATAAAGAGGGAAGACTTCCTAAGGGGGTGGTCCTGCTGAACTTAGTTGTAGAGGTATAAATGGTTGCCCAGTTAAGAAGCAGGGAGGCAGGAGAAGGAAAGATGCGTGAGCATAATTACCTAGAAAGAAACCATCTACCATGTTTAAAAGAAAACCACAGGCCCAAGATAGAGGAGCCATTTATGCTAGGCCACATCACCAATCCAAGGCATTAGGCCTAACTTAATTGCAGTTTCAACCTCCCCTCAAAATGCAGTCTTAACCCATCAGTCAGGAATTTTCTGACTGGTACCAATCAGGTAATCTGTCGCATGGGCCCTCTCAATATCCCAAAGGAAGATGGGGTAATCTGCATGGTAAGACCTCCTGCCCTTCTCTCTAAGGGCAGGTGACTTGGCCTGAAACAATCCTTTCTTTTCTTTTGCTAATCATGCCTTGCACCAACCTCCTTCCTATAAAAACCTTCCATTTTGTATGACTCAGAGCATCTATCTACTTGTTAGATGGGATGTTGGGATGTTGCCTGATTCATGAATCACTTAATGAAGCCAACTGGATCTTCAAATTTACTTGGTTCAAATTTGTTTTTTTTTTTAACAGCTATGAGGCAGGGTTTGTTAGGTGTTGCTGGCAAGGATAGAAGAAAAGGACCATGGTATTTAAGCTTTTTATGCCAGGTTGAAGGGTATAGGTGCTGATGAGAACCAAAAGTAGCTAATATAGTTGCATTCTCATTAAGGAGGGCAGTGATCTGATACATATAATAATCTGATATATATATATCCAAGACCCTGAGTGCCCATCATATTAGATAGAACTCCAGCTTAGTTGGAGGGAAAAATCCAAGTATCAGAATATCAGTCTAGCGAAATGAAATGGAATAGATATAGATTTTAGGGTTCCTTCCAACTCTGAGATTCTGAGATACTATGATTTTATGTAATCTAATTGGTCCTCAGTTTTCTCTCCTGTAAATAGGAATTATAGTAATGCCTCCCCCGCGGGTAGTGGTTTTTATTGCAGTGTCTGGAAAATTTTGAGAGCCCAACCTGGTGGCTATTATTATCATCGAATGATGAATTAGAGTCTTTGTAGAGTCATATACTGTGTGAAAGAGGACAAAGGCTGGGGAATGCCATTAGGGGTATATATACTTGCCATGTAGTACACCAAAACTCCATGAGAACTAATATTATAATGGAGACTGTCATGACTCATCAGGGTGTTTTCACGTGAGGAGAGAGAGAGGTGAGCATTTAAGAACATTTGGGTAGAAAACAGTAAATGGAGTGCCTTAAGAGGAGGGAGTGGAAATGGTAAGAGCCACAAGCAATGATTGAAACACTACCAGATGCATAAATTTTCCATATAATTCTCACAGCAACCCTGCGAGGTTGATATTACTGTACCCTTTTTACAGATAAAGAGGTCAGTGACTTGTTGAAGGTTACAAGGTTAATGAAGAAGTGAGAAGTCATATCTGGAGTCATCTGGCTCCCAAGCTTGCCAATCTGATGCAGGGTGTCTACGTGTGAGGATATGAGCCATTGGTGAGCATGACAGGTGTGGGAGATGATTAGAAACTTCTCTGCCTGGAATAGCTGCCCTTGCCTGCACACACAGAAGATAGAAATGTGTAGGAGGAGTTGATTGAGCACCTTTGGTATTAGGTTCAGGAATTTAGCAAGATTCTGATAGAAAGTGAAGAGCTGTTGAGCAAGACAGTGTGTGAAATGATCAGAGCACAGGTTCTGGAGATGGACTACACAGGTTCAAACCCCAGCTTTGCCACTTGCCTGGTATGTGAAGCTAAGCAGAGGGAACATTTGAAAGGAGAAAGATTAAATCAACATGGACAGAAAACAGCTCACATCATGTTTACCTGCCCTGGTTCCTCAGAAGGAAGAGCCAGGGACCAATGAACTTTAGAGAATTAGTGTTAAGAAATGTGCCTTAGCGGGTACAAAACTTGCTGTTTGGGCAAACAGAGAGAACGAAGAACAAAACACTCTGATGAACTACACTGATAAGCCCTTTATTAGAATAAGAGGAAGAGAACAAGGGGAAACCGCCACCTTGATGATGTAGCCAGTGGCAAAAATCCAATGCAAAACAAACCTGTTGGTTGCCTCCATTTGTAGTGATTTTCTGTGAGCATTACCAGATCTTTTTCGTCCAAAGTCAGGTTCTACACCTATAAAACAGAGACTCAGTAGCTGACACCACACTGACTCTAGAATGAAAAAGGCTGGAATTTACAATGAGTTCTACTGCCCTCTGGTCATGGTATCCTTCCAGGTATAACACCTCTGAATATAAGCTATCCTCAGTAAAGTTGGGCAACAATATCTGACCTAATGCTGGTGCAAAAGTTGGATGACATGGAGGATGGAAAGGCAATCTGCAACTTATAGAAGGATATGAAGAATGATTACCATTAAAGTGGTAGCAACCTCAGCATAAGGTTCTTTCGTACACCTTAACTACACATAGGAAACAAACATAAATAAATAATTCAATGAGTGTATATACTTTTCCCTAAGAATAGAATTGGAGAAAGCAGATCTCTTGGAATCTAGAGCAGTGGTTCTCAAAGTCACTCAAAATGTGGCCCAGAACTAGTAGCTACAGTATCAACATCACCTGGTCACTTGTTAAAAATGCAAATTTGAGGCTAGGCCCTTGAACTACGGAATCAGAAACTCTGGGGGTTGGAACCAGTATCCATTTTAATAAGTTTGATAACCACTGACTTAGAAGAGACATGTGATTATCTGGCATGACCATATGATGGCATGATGAAAAATATTCCCAATGAAGAAGAAATTGTGATTTTGCTGATTAGCACAAATTAAGTGGTCTAAAAAGCTAGAAGATATCAGCATATAATCCAGGGGTGGAATAAAAAAAAATGATTTTCTTACAATGTCATCTTTCCTCCCTGCAGTGGGTTGAATAGTGTCTCCCTAAAATTCATGTCTACCTAGAACCTGTGACTCTGACCTTATTTGGAAATAGGATCTTTGCAGATGTAATTAAGTTGAGGTCATACGGGAATAGGGCGGGCCCTAAGGCCAATTACTAGTGTCCTTACAAGGAGAGGGAGATTTGGAGACAGAGAGACACAGAGGCATGCGGGGAAATATCACATGAAGGTGGAGGCAGAAACTGGAATGACATATGTACAAGCCAAGGAACACCAAGGATTGCTGGCCACCGCCAGAAGCTGGGAGAGAGGCTGTAACAGATTGTCACTTTAATACCTCCAGAAGGAACCAGCCCTGCTGACACCTTGTTTTCAGACTTCTGGTCTCCTGAATGGTGAGAAAATACATTTCTGTTGTTTTAAGCTACTCAGTTTGTGGCACTTTGTGATGGAAGCCCAAGAAAAGGACCCCCTTTAAAAGCAAACATTTCTCAGCATTTATCATTCTGGAACCACTCCAATTTTCTCCAGTTTCTCACATTCTTGATAATTCTTCTAAGTTTAGATTTTTCCCCCCCTCAGGTCATATTGTCTATGACTACATGGCCCAAGGCTTTATTTCCAGCCAGACCCTATCTCTGAGGTGTCAAATATTCAGATTCAGGTATTTAAGCAACTCCTGGAGATAGGGTGTAGAATAGGAGGTAAGGCATGGGCTTTGGGATGGATTTATAGCTAGTGTGACCTGGGGGAGGGGAGCAGATTATTGAATCACCAGAGCCTCAGTTTCTTCCTTTATGAAATGGGGGTAGCAGGTGGGGATTAGTACCATCCTTATTAAAATGTTCTGGGAATCAATGGTTAATAACTGTAAAGCCCATAGGAAAGAGCTTGGCATATAGCAAAATATATAACAAATATTAGGCCCTAATATTTTTTGGTAAGTACTTAACTCCATCTGAATATCTCATATGAACTCATTATTCTGATCCCCTAAAACTGGCCATCCCAATGTTTCCAGTTTCAGTGTATGACATTCTCTTTCACCTGCTTGCTTAAGACCAACATGTAGAAACTGTCTTTGACGCTACTATTTCCCTCAACCCCCATTCATCACCATGTAGTCCCGTGGTTTATAGGTCTTGTAAATATAATTAAGATCCATCTACTGCTCTCTATTCCTATAACTTTCCTCCAAGTTCTCTTGCTTCTGATTTGGACTGTAACACCGACACCTTACCTAGTACCTCTGTTTCACCTTTGTCCTAAATGAATCCATTTTCCACAGTGCAGAGATGAATCTTAAAGAAAAAAACCCAAGTCTGATGATGTGACCCTACAGATATTTGTTGATTGAGTGAAAGGAGTTTTCCCTAATACTCTGAACGCTCCATAAAAGAACAAAGCTGGCCTGTTTCATCATTGCATTCTGCTATCTAATATTCAGGTTTAATAACCACAAATAGATATTTGTTTAATGAAATGATGAATGAACAAAGCAAAAGCATCAGCAGGAATGGAAAGGGGGCTCAGCCTTCATTGTTTCAACTAATACTATGTTTCCCTTGCTTTCCGTATCACCACTGGTAGGAGAGAGAAATGACTATAATAGAGTCCTGGTGCTCCAGGGAAGACCCTGCAACCTGCCTCACCCTACATTCCCAGCCTCACTCCAACATCTTGGAAGCTATCATGCCTTGGTCTTCCTCTCCATAAGACACTAAAAGAAACCCAAGATGCTCAGATCGTTCTTTCTCTCCAAAACATTCCCCCAATACATCTCTATACAATCTGATCTGGCCACCGCTTTGCCTCTCCCTAATTCCCAGACCCTCCCACTGTGCTTTCTGCAATTCCAATGTAGTCATCAGCAATACCCCTAATATCCTCAACTTCTGTGTAAATTCTGTTACACCATTTTGCCCTAATGGAAATGTAGATACTCTTGGGAATCCTCTCTCCGCATAAATCCCTTTTAATTTGTAATTTTTTGCCTCCCTGTACCCCTGACCTGAATGCAGTATAGATGTCCTCTTGTTTCCTCATTATAGCATCCAGACTCTTCCCCCTCCTTCCTCTCTGAAAAGCCACATTTACATTTATGTCATCCATCCATACCATCCATTACCCTTCGTTACAGGCCTGTGAGCCATGCCTACCCCACACTTATTTCTTTAGTGTTTGCAATTCTAATTCTTTCTTATAATCTCAATTATTATCCATATCATACACTGATGATCCCAATATCACTGAGGATAATCTTTTAAGGAATCTAGTCTCTTATTTCTTTTACTGTCCCTCTATACTCCCCGGATCTTGGCATTAAAATAACCATCACCTGAGTAATCTGTTTCAAGCATCCCACTCTCCCCTGCCACACTCCATCTTTCCAACTTGTCCATTCTAGGACCTTGATTCCAAAAAGCTTGGACTGCAATTTCTTGATTTCTTTACCTCCTTAACTGGAAATGTAGAAGAAAGCAGAAGATAATTTTCTCCCCCCCTCACTCACACTATATATTCTCTCTAGTTAGTGTGGAATGAATGTCTGTGTTTGTTTTCAAGGCCAGTTGCTGCTCTTTTGCACCAGAACCGTCCCTTCTTGCCCTACTCAAGGATGTTGCCCCATCAAGCATCCTTTATCTCTCCTCCACAAAGGTTTTTATTAGGAAATGAAGCTGGTATATAATTCCTCTTGTCTTCACAACTCCTTCTCTGAATGCCACATTTCTTCCCAACTACCACCACATTTTCCATTCTCCTTTTTGGCAAAACTCCTCCAAAGAGATGCTTGTTCTCATTGTCCTTATAGCTGCCTCCTTTCTCTCTTGAACCAGTCCATTCAGGCTCATATGCTTACCACTTCATACAAATGTCTCTTGTTAATGTCGCCAAAGACCTGTGTGTTGCAAATCTCATTCCTTTTTTTTTTTTTTTTTTACATATACAGTTACAGTTTTATTATAATGGATACAATTCAGGAACACCTAAATGGAAGAGATGCATTGGGGCAAGGAATGGGAGGTGGGTGACACAAAAATTCCATGCCCTTTCCAGGGTGTGCACCACCATCCCAGCACATAGATATCTTCATCAACCCAGACACTCCTGCAGATGTCATTGTTCTGTTTTTTTTTTTTAAATCAAGGTTTCATTATGTAAGCATGATTGATTAAATTGATTGATGTCTACATTCAATTTCCAGCCCCCTCTCTGTTCTCTTTTTTTAATAATAAACTTATTTTTTATTGTTGTTCAATTTGCCAACATACAGAATAACACCCAGTGCTCACCCCGTCAAGTGCCCCCCTCAGTCACCCCCACCCCACGCCCTCCTCCCCTTCCACCACCCCTAGTTTGTTTCCCAGAGTTAGGAGTCTTCCATGTTCTGTCTCCCTTTCTGATATTTCCTACCCATTTCTTCTCCTTTCCCCTCTATTCCCTTTCACTATTATTTATATTCCCCAAATGAATGAGACCATATAATGTTTGTCCTTCTCCGGCAAATCTCATTTCTAATCTTACTTAACCTATTAACAACATTTGACCAACTGACCATTCCCTCTACATTAAAAAGATTTTCTCATTTCCAGGATACGGTTCTCATATTCTCTGCTGGCTCCATCTCAGTCTTTTCTTCATTTTACTTTTCACTCCCCGACCACGAAAACCCAGTGTGCTCCAGGATCCAGTACTTGAACATCACCTTTCTCCAGCCATACTCATTGCCCTGCAGTTCCGTAGCCTTAAAACCGTGTATACACTGATGACTCCCAAATTACTACTACGACCAAATCTTGGTCTCCTTTGTTAATGCCACAAAATTATATTCAACTACCAGTTTGACATCTCCACATAAGTGTCTAAAAGTTTTTACCAAAAGAAACTCTTAATTTCCTCCATCCCCAATCTACACCTCTGCATTCTTCTTCACCTCCATTCCTCCTTTAGACCAAAAGTTCCTAACTCTTCTCTTTTGTTCACACCCTACATCTAATCCATTAGCAAATCCTGTTGGTTCTGTCTTCAGAATATATACAGAACCCACCTACTTCTCACCATCTTTAGTACTACCACTCTTGTCCAAGCCACCATCATTTCTTATTTAGATTATTTCAATAGTCTAATACCCGATTTCCCTGCTTCTGCCTTCCACTCACTTATAGTCTCTCCTGACATAGCAATCAAATAATTCTTTTAAAATACAAATCCCCTGATGTCACACCCAGCTTAAGCCCCGCCCCCTGTGGCTTTCCCTTCTTGATTAAAGTCTAAATTCTTACAATAGCCTACAAGTCCCTATAAGGAGTGGTTCCCGCTACTTCTCTGTATTTATTTCTTCACTCTCTTTTTCCTTGTTCTCAGGCCACTTTGGCCACTGTGGCTATCCCTGAGACAAATCAGGCAAGCTTCCGTCTCAAGATCTTTGTACTTACTATTGCTCTGTGCCTCCCCCAGATGTCCTTCACTTCCTTCAGGTCACTTAAAATGTCACTGTCACAGATATACCTTCCTTCACCTCATTTTAAATAGCAGACTCCCTCCAAGAAGAAACCTGGTCCCTTTTTGCCCGCCTTACTTATTTCCTTAGCAGGTTTTACCCTCTAACACACTATGGTTGGATCTGCTTATTTTGATGGCCACGTTCTCCCATTTGCAAGTAAACTCCCCAAAGGCAGGGATTTTTGTCTGTTTTGGTCTTAGCTATATTCCCAGTGTTTTGTAAAGTGTACGGTATGCACTATTTCCTGAGTGAGTGAATGAATGAATCTATATACTATTTTCCCATGTGTTGAGCTGGAATGTATATGAGAAGAGAGAATCTCATTCAAAATATAAGATGCTTTCTTACTCTCTGCAACTCCCGTATTGGCTCTGTGTTAGCTGCTTATAGCTCTTCCTTTCCAACAGAACAGTGAGCAATCTGAGAAATTGCATAGCTCATGGTGCTTTCTCCATATTCTTTTGTGTCTCAGGTACACTGTACTCTGCTTTGGGGATGGGAGGAGTTTCAGTCATGTTTTTTCTCAGATCATTTAGTCTTTTTTAAGACTTAGGGTTTAGCCTGGAGACACTGGTCACCAGTCCAGTGTTGGCTTTTTTTCTCTTCTTTTCTTCCCATCCCTCTCCACCTCACCCATTCTCTCCCTTTCCCTCTTAGACTGGATTGTGCTTAATAAATCATCCTTCTCTTACTAGAATTTAGATGATACAGAGAAGAAGAGAAAAGGAAGAAATCTCATTAAGCCTTTTGGAAACCTTCATGTAAGTCATGTCATTGTCACTACTCTGCTTCCTGGGTTATTTGTTTATTCCTTTGTAAATTTAATGGAAGTTAAGTTTTTTTAAAAAAATTTTAATGGAAAAGTACCATTTGATTTCATACTTTTGTGCAATTTAAGGGAAAAAAAAGGAACAAAGAAAAGAAAGGCAGGAGACAGACTCTTAAAAATACAGAGAACAAACTTGTGGTTTCCAGAGTGGAAATGGGTAGGGGGATGGGTGAAATAGACGAAGGGGATTAATAATGCACCTATTGTGATGAGCACTGAGTAATGTATAGCATTACTGAATAATTATACTGTACACCTGAAACTAACACTGTATGTTAATTATACTTGAGGTAAAAAAAAAAGTTTTCTTATCGTGAAAATTTCAAACATGCATAATGTGGAGAGAACAATATCATGAACCCTCATGTACCCTACACATCTAGCTCCTGGGATCCTTGTCCCTTTTCCCTTTGCCACCCTACCATCAATGACATTTTTTTTTCTTCATGTGAGAGGAGAACCAGTCTGAATACCAGAACTTCATTGCTTTGAGTTCCAAAATATTGCTTTGAAGAATATAGCGAGATGGTGATGTGAAAGCAAATGCTTTCAATATGCAGAGGGCTGGCTTTGTTAACGGAAAGAAAACAAACTATAAAAAGGTCTTCTAACTTCCATGGAGGCAGAAGTTTGAGGCTTCTCTTCAAGCGAATGATAGAGTGTTGTGAGAAAACTGATCAGATGCAGGAAAGCTCTCACAAGCAGAAAGGAGATGGCCCCTCTGGTGGTGGATGGCCTAAGGCACAGAAAAAAGGGAAACAAAATGGGCACAGAAGGACTGTCTGAGTTCCAGCTTAGTCCTTGACGTGAAAGTCATGTTGGAGGACATTGAAAGCTAATACCATTTAGGAGAATTTGACATCAGAACTTGGTTACCTGCACCTTTGTGCAAAGCCTTGGGAGTCTGCAAGCGCTTCAGAGAAGCTGCATAATCAGCATGAAGCTACCATCCACTGTGGTGCAGCAACAGTGGGGAAGCAGAGGGTCAGAGGCTGCCTCTCACACACCACTGCCCCATGCAGAAAGAGTCACGGTGCATTATTGCCACCCACCCCCACAAGACTGGACCTCAATAAATAAAAAAAAAAAATTAAAAAAAAAAAGGGGATCCCTGGGTGGTGCAGCGGTTTAGCACCTGCCTTTGGCCCAGGGCACGGTCCTGGAGACCCGGGATCGAGTCCCATGTCGGGCTCCTGGTGCATGGAGCCTGCTTCTCCCTCTGCCTATGTCTCTGCCTCTCTCTCTCTGTGTGACTATCATAAATAAATAAATTAATTAATTAAAAAAAATAAAAAAAATAAAAAAAAATAAAAAAAAAAAAGACTGGACCTCAAGACTGAAGGTCACAGTAGCATCTGCCACTGTCAGAGGATACCAGCATGATGGCTGGAGACTGAAGAAGAGCATCTGCCAAGGCAGCCGGCAAAAGAAGACAGTGGGAACCAGACAGTCCTCCCTTGACATCTCAAGACTACACAAGACTTCTTTCTCTATACAGGTGTCCTCTTGGCACACAGAAGAAGAGTATTGAGGAAACTCCAAAGAAACACATTCACCTAAAGGAATCTAAGGCTACCTAAAAGACACTGAAATCATAGCCTCCCCCAGGAGCCTACAAGCTCTTCAAGGACCAGTACTAGGTTTTACCCATTTCTGAATCCCAAGCAGCTGGTACAAAACCTTGCATTGAAGAGTATCTCTGTAGAGGACCACCTCATGATGAATGGACAGACTAGATCACACCATCAGTGTCCACTGCCTTGTAATGGACTAGAAAGATAGGGCTGAACTCAGAGGAAATGATGAAAGGAGAAAGACTTGGTTTCAAAATAGATTACATGAATATAGGGATGAGGGTTTGTTTCAGATCCTTTACTATGGATGAGAAACCAAATTCAATTAATGGAATAAGATTACAAGAATTTTGTAGACATAAACAATATTATAGTACAAAAAGAAAGAAATAAAAGAAAAAGAAGTCACAATTTTAAAAGGAAGAGGAGGTAAAGGAGGAAAACAGAAACCAAAGCCAATATTGGGCTGTATTAATAAAAGCAGAGTACATAGGTTGAGGTAGCTGAGAGGACTGCTAGACCTCCCACTTGTGAGCCAGCTTTCAGAGTGTGGGGCTGGTTCTGGGCACCCCACAATGGAGGAAAATTAAGAACATGTGTGCATGGCCTCCTGGAGGATGAGACTAGCTGGAGAACAGCCCAGTTATCTCAGCTGTGAAAACCCTAACCTAGCCAATTGACCCTGGACATGCGAATGAGTACAAACAAGATCAGCAGAGTTGTCTACCCAACCCATGGCTGACCACAGATGCATGAATGAGCCCAGCTAAGACCAGAAAAAATGGCCCAGTTGACCTGCAGACATGTGATCAATATGAATACTTATTGTTTTAAGCATTGCCTTTTGAAATGGTTTGTTATACAGTAATAACTAATATTCCACTGGAGTCAAGGGGACATATCTCTTGTTGTATGAACTTAAATTGTTGATATTATATGTACTTATGTATAATTGGGAGGATCCAGTATTATAATTTACATTAAGTACTTTTCATAGTGCCCAGCACATGGTTAACATTCAACAAATTTGTCTATTATTAGTATTTTCATGAGTGGGCTGGAGAAAAATATCAGTGGGGAAATAAAGACATTGCTTGAGAATAAATTTCATGACATTCATTCTTTCACACATCAAAAAGGTGGAATAGTTATTTTCTTTACATTTTTTTATTGATATGCATATTTTGAGAGAAGTCACTTCCTTTACACTTGTGTATACTGGGCACGTGTCCAAATAAACACAAAGAACTATAGATGATGAAACCTTCTCACCTCCTTTTTTATGACAAATGTGCATGTCCTGGATTTATGGGTTCTCTCATGAAGGCTCTTTCTCTGCCTGGGTGATGATGGGTATCTAAATTTAAAACTAGTCAAGGCTAAGGAAATAACCTATTCTTGTAATCTTGAGCCCTTCCTAAGAGGAGGAAGAACAGAACAAAGAAGATCATTTTATAAGAATGTGGTACAACAAAAGAAGAGGCTGAACATCATACTTTCCAACAACCTCTAGAAAAAAATTCTCCCCAGAGAACTTTATATACTATCTCATTCATAAATTCCAGAATCCAAAGCATGAACATAAGGTCTCTTTTACTGTAAGGGTGAAGGTGTCAAAAATCAAACAAGTAATGATTCAACTTAGCATTATGAGCATTATAATTTTCCTCCATTGTGGGGTGCCCAGAACCAGCCCCACACTCTGAAAGCTGGCTAAATGTTGGACTTTGATCCAATAGTCCATTTTATTCCTGAATCTTTCCAAATGCCTTCTTACATTCATGGCCAAAGACTTCTGCTGCTGAGAATTTCACTACTTCGTAAAATAGCCTATTTCATTAGTTTTGACTTAGAAGGATTCAGGTGCAGTTAGTTCATTTGGGAGGTTATCCCAGTATGTACAGTAGGGGCAAGGAGGATTGACATTTGGGATTGACAGGGAAATGAATATAGACTGTTTTTAATGAAATCATATCTTAGATTACTGGGGCTTAACCCTGCTCAGAAACTCTAAGAATCTCAGAATTATCTACCCAGCATGATGAGGTAGCTGGAGTATTTATCCATCAGATCGCACAATTACTGTTTGTGTCTACTATTGAGAGGAATCAATTGCCATGCGAGGGATAGGCGAGAATTGCAGAACAATCAACCTGGTAGCAAAGGAGCATGGTACTGACAGTTGGTTGAGTTGGTGTGCACAGACATCAAAAGAGCTGAGGAGATATGAGTAACATTCCAAGAAAGTGTGCCTCAACAGTGTAAATGTCTCTTCATTGCAAAAGTTGTCTGCCACATTTACCTTCCTAGGATCTCCCACCCTGCCTCCCTTGTTAGCCTTTCCTATAGAGAATGCCCCATTCCCTTGTCTCAGTCCATATAATTTGGTGAGATCTGATGCTAGCTTTCCCCAGCTCACCAACTAGCTCCTGAGTCAACACATTACTCAGTCCTGTCTGATAACTGTAAGCATCTCATACTCAGCAATTGGTTCGGAGATGGGTATATAATGGAAGGCAGCTTATTCAGAGCCACTCCTGGGATTTTTCTAGAGCAATTCAGAAAGGGTAGATATTCTTTCAGCTAGGGTTGCCAAACTGATAGGTTGTAAGTCTACATGTTCTTGTGGCAATCTCTGTCCAACCCTGAGAATGAAGCCTACAAAAGAAAACATATTCCTGCTCACATTGTGTGAGGATCCGTAACCAGCTAGGGTCGATTGTTCCTGGAATTTGGACTTTGATCAGTTTGAATTGGGTCATGCCTGACACACTTATTTTAAGTCTCTATCTGCATTGTAATTTCTTCTCATTTGTCCTAGGACTACTGAACAGGGACACAGATCAATTCCTCTCTCTCTCTTCCAAATTCCATCACAGAAATCAAGAGAGTTATGTTTTATAGGCAATGTGTGCATGTACAGTGATTAAAAGCAAGGATTTTGGATTCTGACAGACCCAGATTTGAAACCTGGCTCAGGCATTTGCCAGTTGTGTGGCCTAGAGTATGATGTTTAAACATCATAAGCCTTATTTTTATCATCCATAAAATGGAAAGAAGGAGGCAAAGCCTACTCTGCAGAGCTCTTAAGAGATAAAGTTTGGAATTTGATTAGCAATGTGATTTCTGAATAGTAGATGGCAAGGAATTTGGTGGCATTTGAAGAAAAATATTGCAGGATTGAAAACAATGGTTGTATTTTAAGGTTAGCAATCTGATAGCATAGGTATAGAGCAAGAACTCCGTAAAGGTAGCTATAATCATCAAATCTTTACCCTGAGCCTTCTCTTCTCTAGGGTGAAAGTCTCTGCCATTTCTAGGCATATGTTGTTCATATTTTTCCAATGTAATCTCACTAAAGCCATGAAAATGAGGTAAAATATTTGAAATGATGAGTGTCTGTCAGAACTAATAAGGGATGCATGATGGCTAAAAGAAATATAGCATGATTTGAGGTTCCCAGTCCTATCATTTACCACTTACCTGAGTATAGTCCATGTTAAAAATATATCTACTTGAAACCTTGCCTGGCAGGCATAGCAGTGGCTTACTCCATGGAGAAAGTTGTCATAATCTTTCTTAAAGCAAAGATTGTTACTAGGTATGCAATCTTAGTGAGGGGACTGATTTGACTTTGTAGGCTGCTGGGACTCATCACTCCTCTGTAACCATAGGGCACAGTTGAAAAGCTGTAGTGGTGGAGACCCCTGCAAAACAGAGGCTTAAGAAAGTTACATGGCCTGGACCAAATCAGAGTGATCCCACAGAGTGATGATGCTCAGGAGCTGAACTTTCACCCCAAAGTAGTGGGCAGAACACTTTTCCAATTTCATAATCTATGGCACTTTCTGACCCAGAAAGCATACTGAGAGACAGGCGTCCCTTCTGAACCATACCTCTTATCCTTAAACTACTACTTAAAGGTTGCTTACAAATTCTTACTAGATTAGAAATTTGTAGTCAGGAACTTCCATTATCTCATCTGTACTTGAGCTTCCTGAGAAACGCTCAGGGGTAGAGATTTGCATGTAGGAAGCGTATGGGGTAGTGTCCATTTGTAAGAGATGGCAGGAAGCAGGATGACAGAGGGAGAAACTGAACTGCAGTGTATTTTCAACGGAAGCCCCAGCCCATCCCACAGGGGCTTGGAGCTGGAATGGCTCTGCAGATGTTTCCAGATTTGAAGCAAGGAGGCTTTGCCTTTCTATCTTTGCATCAACCAGGTATGGATTGGGCTGAGTCCAGAGAGACGGTATAAAAATATTCGTCCAAAGGGCCAAGTAGCTGCCTCAAAGATGGCAATTCCTATCCACAACCAACATCCCCTGCACTTGGGAAAATGAATGCCTTGATTCTGGGTGACATTTCATAGCATCCACAGCAACCTGTTCAGGGAAATGTAAAAGTGCATTTTGCATTTGCCTTGATTTGAACCAAAAAATAATTCTGAAAACATGAAACTAGTGCTATACCTTAGAAGTAAGGGAGGCAGCATGATGATAGAGAACTGGCTTGGGATTTAGAGTTAGGCAGATCTGGGATTCCATTCTGAATATCTTACTCTTGATGTGATCTTGGCATGATCCCTCTAAATCACACAGCCTGTTGGAGCAGCAGGTTTGGGTTTTTTGTTGTGGTTGTTGTTTTTGTTTGTGTTTTTTTTTTTAACATAAAATGATGATACTGGTAATCATATCAGTTTTATGGCATATTTGGAATGATATAAGTCACTTGAAGTACCAAGAAGTGACTGGCATACTGAAAGCACTCCATAACCAGCTGCTTCTTCTATCTCGAAGACATCAAATGGTTTGTCTGCATGTCATTCTTTATCCAAACTTAGTAGAGAAGAATGTATCAGAATGTTTGAAGAGTTCACAGCTGATTGAATGCAGGGGAATACAGGCAAGAAATGCAGAGATAAATACTGAGAACAGTCTTGAGGAATCAGGGAGAGTTTCCTGGAAGAGAAAGAATCTGACCTGTATTCTGGATCATAAAGAGGGTAAAGGTGATGATGGGGTGGTAAGGATAAGAGCTCAGTAAGGGGGCTCTCAGGTCCAAAGCACAGAGGCAACTGAGACCATGGAACGTTTAAACATCTATACATTTGGGGCAACAGAAAGAGAAACCTTCATCTCAATATACTTGGTAATGGCAGCTCTTCATTCATCGCTGTGGCAGGGGTCTCACTTGTTTTAAATTCACGAAGTATTAAAGGAAAGAGGTACCTGAAAGAGTTCATGGCTGTGTTTAAATAAAGTTTATCTAGAACTGAAAAACCATAGACATGGGGCCCACTGCTCCAGCTTAGCAGTGCAGGATTTCAGGCTTATTGGTCCAGTTAGGCAAGTCCAGGTTTAGACTGATTTTGATAAGTAGCCATGTTTCCTTTGGATGATTGGAGAAGTTATCCTCTCAAACTATATGATCAAAAGGAACTAAGCTCCAAACAGTGTTTAAGTTCACTACAAGCCCTGGATGTTCATAATACCCTTCTTAGGAGTAGCTGTGGAATGTGAGGGGGTCTACCTTAAAAGGCTAGTCTTTGAGGCCAGACTCCATCTTCCACTCACCCAGTTCTGGTGGATTGGCTGGGGAGCAAAGAGCCCCATGGCCCGTCTATGACATGATTTCCACTGTAAACTTTGTTTTTATTCTCTGTGAAAGAGTACTTTATGCTCTGAACTTTATGAAAGTTGAAAAAAATTCATTTGCAGATGAAATTTTTCAAGTTTGGACTCGGCCCAAGTGGGATTAAAAAAATTGGCAAGAGAAAGTAAAATATTCCAGGAGGCTTTTAGAAATGCTGAGTGTTAACCAAAAAATAATTAAAACTTACAGAGTGCCTGGTTTGTAGACTTCAATGGGGGTGGTGGGTTCACTTATATATATGCCTTGTCCAGGTCCACTACCACACTTCCTGAAACATCATGATAGGCATATATAGGACTTTGTGCTTTCAAAGCTTCTTTTCCTTATTAACTCAGATTTTATCATATTACCACTGTGAGATATAGAAGGCCAAGAGATGGAGAAATTGAGGCACAGGTAGGTAAAGTGACTTGCCTAATACCAATTATGGGTAATATTTCATGGGAAAAAGTATAATCTTTGGAGACAAAACAGGGTAGAGGTCCACAGATACTGCTGCTATTGGACTAGTTGGGACTGAAGATTTGATTACTTATGAACTGTGAGCTTTGACTTACACATCTGTAAAATGGGATAATAAAATTACACAGAGTGATGTAGGGATCAAATGAAATGGTGGTGGAAATACTCCTTGTAAATTAGTGTCACTTAAGTATTAAGTGATGCTTAATGAAATTAAACATCTACTTTGGGATGTAAGTGGGAATTCAAATGATGTCTCATAAATCCAGGGTCAACATTTCTATTTCCAATGGACAATCATGATCAACTTCCAATTATCATCACCAGGTTATCTGGGAACCATTTGTTTCAGACTTCTTCAAAGTTTTAAATAGATTACAGGATGCATTTCAGATTTCTCTCTTAACTCCCCAGTTTTTCCCCTCGTCAAGTGGGGCTGAACGTGATTCATATGGAGTGTGCTGTTTTTTTTCTCACACCAATTCACTCTGCTTACTGAAGAATGACCTGTTGCATAATGGACCAACCTTGTTCAATGCTCATGCATTGCTCTTACAGAAGGCGACCTATATAGAAAGACACCATCCAAGTCCTCAAGCACTCTGTGTTCTCAAAGACATCAAAAGCAAGGCACACCTGCTACTCTAAACATCTGCCAAATCATGTATGCTTTTAAAATTATAACAAAAGGAAGCCAACCAAACCTCCCAAACCAAAAATCAAAACAGTGACCAATCATGCACAGAAAAACCTGAAGTTCCCCAGATGTACCCTATCAAGGAACTGAGCACATAAATATGAGGAACTTCCTATAAATAGATGCTAGCTCTTTATCGTTGCCTATCTCTGATACACAGATTTTGAGCATTATAGTATCATGTATGTCTCTGTTTCCTATCTTCGCAAGTAGACTGTGAAGACTGAGAAAGGTGTTTCATTAATTCCTGTACCCCTGCAGCACTTGAGTGCGGTTGAGAAACAACAGGTAGTAAGCCCATATTCAGTGCCAGGTGCTGTACCAAATCCATCACATTGATTATATCCATCATTCTTTCAGATAATCCTTAAGTGGTAGGTATTAGCATCATCCCCATTGACAGGTAGAGAAGCATGCTGGAGATGGGTAAAATAACTTGCTCAAGGTCACATGTGTAGTAACTGGTAAAGCAACAATTCATATTGGGATCTGTTTCCTTTTTTTTTTTTTAAGATTTAATTTATTTATTCATGAGAAACACACACACACACACACACACACACACACACACACACAGTGAGAGAGAGGGAGAAGGGCAGAGGGAGAAGCAGGCTCCACGCAAGGAGCCCAACGTGGGACTCGATCCCGGGTCTCCAGGATCACGCCCTGGGCCGAAGGCAGGTGCTAAACCACTAAGCCACCCAGGCAGCCCTGGGATCTGTTTCCTATTACGCCTTTTTGTCTTTCACCTACTTAGTGGCAGGTAAATAATAAGTTCTTATGGATACAGCCTGAGTGATCATATTATCATGGCTGGATCATGCTTGTATGAGATACAGTATTGTGGGGTAGAAAGAGACTTCATGATAGAATTCTATAGGGGCTAATTCTTAGATGACAGATCTTGAATCTCAATTATAATAGTCATATACCATCCAGACAGAGACAAAAGGCATGTGTTATCATTGTAAAATATAGCTTTTATAAGGGCTTAAAATAGTTTCATCCTCAAAACAACCCTTTGAGGTAGGCACTACTGTTAACCTCTATGACACTTATTTTACAACTTTGTAAAATGAGGCAAGGAAAGTTTGCCAAAGCAGAACTGAAATTCAACCTAGGGTCTCTGGTTCCTTTGTGACCATGTTTCTCAAACTTGATTGTACTTAGAATAAGCTGGAAATTTTCTGTACTCTGGGAAGTCCATACCTCACCTCCAGAGATTCAGATTCAACTGATGGGAGGTGGGATCCTGGCATTCATATCTTTTTAAGCTATACATGTGATATTGCACAGATAAGGCTGGCATGCCTGAACTAGGCTAGATCACCTCTGAATCTCATTGTTAGGAAACCTTGCTGTCTAAGCAAGCCGGAACTGAGAGCATACATATTAATATGCTCACCCTGCTCATTGACTTCTGCAAACCAGGCTGTTTGAAATTTTAGTATGAACTGAATTTATAAGACAATCGGTTAAAAATAATTGAACCCACCACTTGAAATGAGAACTGTATGTGGTTTAGGTGTCAGGTACCATGCTAAGAACTTTGTGTGGTTTACTTCAGTCAATCTGCAGAAGAGCCCAACGAGGTAGGAATTAGCACTGTGAGTCAGGTATGTCCAACAGATCTCATCTTGCTTCCTTGTAATCTGGTTGATTGCTGGACCTTGAAGTCTTACAAGTTTATTTTCAGCCCCTTTTTATAAAAAGGGTAGTTCTAATGTGTAGTTCATATTAAAAATAAATATCCCATATTATAGAAAAGGAAATCCATACTCCGTCTCAGCACCATTAAGTGCCCCTCCTTGTCCCACTTCCTTCCCTCAGCTGCAAGAGCACAAGGAATATTTGTTAATTCCTTTGTGTCAAATATTATGTGCTTGAGGACTGCTTGTATAAGAACCAAATCCTTCCAATCTGGGTGGCCTCTGTGTTTCTAGTCTCTTTGGAATCAATATTAATTAGGATAAAGACCTATTTCTAGCTGTATCCTGGGATCACCCAGTCTTCAAGTCCAAATGGTAAGACTTATGACATCAGAGATTTATTTATCTTTGTACATTATTCAATTTCCTTTGATTCTTTATTGTGGAGGTATAAGGTTACCTTTCTGCCATCTTTCTTTGTACTTCTTGATTTTCATAAGAGGAAGTGGCGGATTAGAATTTCAACCACAAAGGTGAAAGAATCTGTACAAAAAGCTCTAAAGTTTCCTTAAAATAAAATGTTTTATACTGTCATGTATTTTAGATGATTGCATTAGATATTTACATCTTAATCCATCTGTTTATTGGACATTTAGTTGAATAGATTATCTTGAAAATAATAGCAGATTCTAAAAACACGTATATCTGACGTTTCCTGTGGCTGGGAGAAATTGAGACTGGTCAATTCTAGGTATATTAATTTGTTGTTTTAATTATATCAAATTATATGGAGTGTGGTTCAGTTCCGTTCAAGATGGGAAATGGATGTGTTTTCTGTCCTTTCCTCCACACTGAGGGATCATTAAGATAACAATCTAATGGCCTGGGTGTGTGGGCGTCAGAAAAACTTCATAATATATTAATAACTACTGCTAGTGGCCGTTAATCATACTGATACCTGCTGTGGCTATAAAAAGGGTGAATGATAATATGTATCATCAAACCACAGGTGCTTTTTTTTTTTTTTTAAGTCATATGATACTGGGAGCTGACAGAGGTGTGAGTTCAGCTTCTAGAAGCATTACATAAGGTGCTAGTTTGTTCAAACTGCAAAGGACTCAGATGATTTGGCCCAACTTCTCCAATTTCTCATAGTTTACAGATGAGGAAACTGACATGTACCAAATTTAAATGACTTGTCCAGGCTCACATGAGATTAGCAGGTGGTAGAAGAGTGACCCTTGACTCATAACTCAGTGGGTTCTCTTTGCTCACCACTTTTCATTGAGCTCAATACCTCCCTGACTTCCTCCCCACATCAGCTTCTTACAGTGATCTCTCACCTCAAGAAACAGGAAAGATTCAAGCAAGCATGAGATCCAGAGCAATTCCTTATTGCTATTTTTTTTTTTTTTACACTTGTAAGGAGGCTTCACTGTTGCTTGATTCTTCCTTTTTCAATATGGAAAGCCACCAACAAGGACCTCTCTAGTGATCTGCCACTGTTTTATAATCCTCTCATATATCAACTTCCCTTTTTTGTTTATCACAAATGATTACATAATCATGTGCTAGTATTGCATCACTCTAATGTTCCCAACTGTTAGCTATCCCACACATTACCCAATTTTCTTTTCTTAATTTTAAATAAATTTGGGATCTATCTCAGAGTGTTTCAAACTCTTTTAGTAAGTACACTTAGTTCCAGCTCATTGTGGGCGATCCATTCTAGTTTGTAGGTCTCCACGCTTTCGTAAGGCAATAGTAGATTATCTCCTCAGTTACAAAGGATTTTAACCACTAATTGTATGATAGCTATCACACACAATATCAAGGTGTGGGACAGGCATCTTTGGAATGTGTTGATATTTACATTTTATAAGACGATGTCTTCTATGGTCTAACTTGTTCTTACTTCCATTAATGCCTTGATTTTTTGATAAACATCCCACAACGGAAGTCAAAATTATCTCTAGGCAAAATAAATGTGTTTATTGGGAATTATTCAGTAGCCAGTCATATAGGGAAATTTATACTTTGATAGTATAAAATGTCATGGGTACTTTTAATAATGGCTCCAAATATACTGCTGGATATAAGGTAGGCAAATGAATAGTTGTCCATTGACTGAATAGAGCACAGTATAACGCTGATTTTCTTCCAACATAATTTTAGTGCTAAGTAAATGTATTCCGTTACATCACTGTTATATCTATTATATCACTCTAAGTAGCAACAACCTTCCTAGGTATCAGATGTTGAAGAGGAAACCCTTCTTCCTTGCCCTTAGTGTTCCCTTCTATGGTGAAGAAGCTCCACCATGGTGATATTGCTGACCTCTATCTCCTAATCAGTCATTTCTTCTTGGAGCAGGAGTGCTTAATAGGGTTTGTGAGTTTGCAAGGAAATCCCAGGCACATGAAACCTGGTTCCTTCATACCCAACTCCCCTGCCCAGAACTGGCCTGCTCATAAAGCACACATATTCTCCACTATTCTTGGACTCGCAGAGAAATTTATGCAGCTGTTCTGGCTGAAGCGTAGGATATTATAGCACTGCCTATGCCTGGTGGTACCCTTCTCTGCTTCTGGGCTTTAGATGAGGAAGCCCAGGGGAACTCTGGGTGGCGCAGCAGTTTGGCGCCTGCCTTTGGCCCAGGGCGTGATCCTGGAGACCCGGGATCGAGTCCCACGTCGGGCTCCTGGTGTATGGAGCCTGCTTCTCCCTCTGCCTGTGTCTCTGCCTCTCTCTGTCTCTGTGTGACTATCATAAATAAATAAAAATTTTTAAAAAATCATTTCTAGATGAGGAAGCCCATATGGTTGGTCTAAGCCCATTTCCCAAAGTGATGCTTTCTATATAAAGGTAATATTTTCATCTTACATTCATCCAGAGGCAGAAAGACATTATGGATAAGTACACAGGCAATGGTCTCAAACAGCTGAGTTTCAAATTCCTACTCTGTTACCTGCCCAACCAGAGTTTTAAGGATTTAATGAGTTCATAAACATAAAGTATTCACAGCAGTGCTGCACAAAGTAAACGCTCTATGAAAGTGTTTGGTATTAATCATTCCCTTTTGTTTCATTGTTCCATTGGTTCAGAGCACAGACCCAGAGAAAGGTGTCCTGTGTTGGCTTCCCACTCACACCTGCCTAACGGAGTTTTAGAGTAACTTGTAAATTCAGTTGATTAGGTTCATCTTACCCCTAAATAGATCTCATTTCCAGAATTATCATTCCTATTTTAGAATGAATAATGTCACTCTGAAATTCTTAATGAGTGCAGACCCTCTGGAAGGCTTCAAATCCTCCTGAATCTGACCTCAGCCTATGTTTTCTATCTCATCTTTCTAACACTTTGTACTTTGGTTCTGGTCTTACTTAGATTGAACTGTCCACTATCCCTGAGTCACAGAACATGTCTTCACACTACTCTGGCTCTACTCTCTCTCCTCTGAGTGATTTCTCTCCCTTCTCTGCTTGTTAAGCATGGCCTTCCATGGCCCAACTTGCAACCCTATTCCTTTGTCGAAACTCTTCTTATCCCTCCTCTGTCATGGATGCTTCTCTCCTCTGTATTGTAAAGCAGAAAAAGCCCATATTATTGCTATTGTAACTTCTGCTCACCCACATTCTGTGACAGTTATGTGAACTGTGAGTTCCTAAGGGTCTAGACCTGGGACCACATCCTCTTCACTTCTACACACTCATCCCACCTGGCCCCTAACTCAGTGATGCCCCTAAATGATTACCCAAATATTAAACCATCAATAGGTCCTACCAATGTTTTCTCCAAAATACTAAACAAGCTCATTTACCTTTCTACCTCAACCTGACCACCATTACCTCTTACCAGGTCTATTTCCATAGTCTCCTAAATGATCTGCCTACTTCCATGCTGGCCCCAATGCTATTCTCCAAATATCCACCAGAACAATAGAAAATTAAATTAAATTATGTTACCTTTCTGCTTAATTAATGAACACATTTAGAAGTGATACTGAAACTTAGATTTTGACCTTTTGTGCCTTCCTCTCTTTCTCACTTCATCTTATACACCCCCTCTTGTCTCCTTACTCATGGTATACTGGGCATACTTGTCCCCTTTCAGTTTCTCAAACAGATTAGCCTATTCTTTACCTCAGCCTCTGTACATTCTGTTCCCTCTGCCTGGAATACTCAAGCCTTACTATGATTTTTTAATTGTTAGTGTTAAGTCTCAGCTTAGAAGTCCCTCCTAAGGAAGATGCTCCTGATTCTTGATCTAAACTGAGGACCCCCCTCTCCCATCATGGAATTTCCTATATCACATAACCCAATACCTCATTATTTGTTTCACTGTACTCATAATTATTGGTAATAATATTTAACATATGTTTTCTGGTACTTTTTTTTTTAAGATTTTATTTATTTATTCATGAGAGACACACAGAGAGAGGCAGAGACATAGGCAGAGGGAGAAGCAGGCTTCCTGCAGGGAGCGCGATGTGGGAATCGACCCTGGGATTCTGGGATCACACCCTGAGCCAAAGGCAGATGCTCAACTGCTGAGCCACCCAGGTGCCCCTGTTTTCTGGTAGTTTATTGTCAGTGCTCTCTACTAGACTAGAAGCTCTGTGATCGCAGGAATGAAGTCTGCCTTGTTATGATTTTCTACTCAAGGCTACTCACAGAGCAAGAGGAAAATGACAGTGAGTAGCCTTGGAAGCCATAAGGATTCTTGGTCTAGGGATGAGAACCAGAGTGCACCTGGTCAAAATTCTTTATTTAACAAGTGAGAAAATCAAGATCCAGACTTGTAATGAGCTCTCCTGAGGTTCCCCAGTCAGTGCCTGCCTGGCATCTCCTGGTATTTGGGGTATCCTTCGTTATCAAGTTCTCTTGCCCTAGGCTTCTGGAAACTATGCCATAACTATAGATTATTAATGGAATAATCTGACAGGAAAACCAAATGCTTCATGCATTTCAACCTTTCACTGAGAAATGAAAGCAAACCCTAAGGAAATGCCATCTGACTAATTTCTAACCAAGGCAAATCTTCTCTCTTAGTCACCTCTAACAAAAATGTCAGTGTTCTACAAGCACAGTGAAAGCTGCCAGGGTCCATGGCAGCTTCCCAGATCTGCTCTGCCCTATAAGGGGACCTGGGGTGCATTGCAGAGCAGGGTGGCTTAGTTTTTTCTGGGCAAGTAGAGGAAAACTAGAACGTTAAGCAGACACTTCACCTCTCCACTCTCTTTTTTTTTTTTTTTTTTTTGACTAGGGAAGGTTTCTATCATCATCTGTGGCCTATATGTTAATTTATTGTATTCGTGTTCCTGTTTCTTTCCCTCCCCGAGTCTTAGTTTTCTTGTTTCTACAATGCAGTGGTTGATATTGGGGTCCTTCAGCCATAGTATTCTATAATTTTGCTTCATGGAGTTAGTTCTCAATCTTTAATGAGGACATATGATTTGTAGAGCACTTTTCTTAAATCTACCATGTAGAAACCAGATGATCACTTCAGTTCCTATTAGCATACTATTAACATCCTCTACTATCCTGAGCAAATGTGAGGTGGCAGTGAATCCTGGAGCTAGCACCTTCTGTTTTATGCTCCCTCGGACTTCACTGTTTTTGCTAGACCAGTATATTCAGAGAGAGAAGGACATTCTTAAAACTGATAATGGAGTTTATGTCAGACAATCCAGGGTAGTCTGACTACATGATCACAAGGAGGCTTTCTAGGATGGCCAACATCACCTACCAAATGCCAAGTCACTGGGGCATTTGTTATTTAATCTACAAATATGTACTAAGCAACTTTTAGGTGATATGCATTGTGTTAGGTACTGAGGAATCAGAAAGAATTAGAAAATAGTCCCTGTCTTCTAGAAATACACAGCCTAATGGTGAGGTAGGCAGGTGAGCTATGACCATGCAGTCAGATATGCACATGAGTAAAGCAACTTTTTTCTTGGCTTGCTCATAGGAAAGGGTGTCCCTAATTCCATCTGAAGCCATCAGAATGGGCATCTCAGAGCAGGATATTTGAACTAGCTCATGTAGGGTAAGAAAAAGTTTACTTGGTAGATAGGGAAGCCACATCACATGGAGAAGCAGCAGTGCACAAAAGTACTGAGTTTCGGCTTGGGATCTTTTAGAAATGGTGAGATAAGTGAGATGATTTTGTGGTGACATCAGGGAAGGGAGAAATGAAGAAGAGAGTGGAGATGGGGCTGGAGGAGCAGGTTGCAGTTGAATTGAGAAGGTCTTACATACCATATTATGGGCTTGGACTCCATTTTATGCAGGAAAGTAGAGATCTGGATTAATGTGGGGTGTGCGCATGCACGTATGTGTGCACACACAACATAATCAGGAATTGGTTTTTTGGAAGCTAAGGGTAGCAAGGGAAGGATGGAGAACGTAAATTAGAGAGATACTAGAGAATACAGATTCTGTGGAATAGCGAACATTTTGGTAGCTACACTGCTGAGGTGTAAATGGGGAAGCAAGCTATGGAAAAACGTTTTGGAGCTGATTGGTGAGTGCAAGGTCATGTATTTATACTAAGGAGTTTGTGTCAAAAGATACAGCAAGGGAATGCTACTCATAGCTTTTTTCCTGTGGTTTGTATGACAGTTATTAATGGAGCACATACTGGGAACCCTGCATGACACTGAGTTCTGGTGATTGAAATAATCCACGCTGAAGACAGGACTTACCTACAGGAGGCAACTTTCCCCACCTTTTATATATGCTTATGGCTAAAGTCATGTCATGCACCAAGGAGTGCATGGTTGACGTTCTCTTACCGGGCAGCTTTGACAAACCTCTGGCATCTTGGATCCTCCATTAGCCACTCCTGCAAGAAAGCTAACCTCATGTTTGGCTCCATCACTGTTGGAGAGAAGCTCAATTGCATTTTCAAGCAGCAGGATAAATACAATTGTGCTCCTGAATATAACAGGGACAAGAGGACCAGTGTGAAATCCAGACCTTCAGAGGAAAGAATGCATAATTTAAAAATGAATAAACAGAATTCTCCTATCTTCTTCCCATTGGCAATGCATCTGAAGGCCTTGACTCAGCATTAGTGGGTTTAAATGCTATGCTTGCCCATCCCTTTTGGCAGTGATTGATTGCATTGTTGGCTGTTTTCGCCACATGAATGTGGGATCTTTGGAGTGCTTAATTCCTCGCAAGTTCCATTTGAGGGTGGAAGAGCTAAAACAAGCTATAACCAGTAGACGGCCCAGTGACTCAGGAGCTTAAGCATTTAACTAATTACTGAAGAAAAATGTGGCAAAGATTTGCAGTTAATAAGAATGAAAGAAGAATCACTGGGGCCTGAATTATGCAAGCTTCTAGTTCCTTTTGGGACCATATCAGAACTTCAGGAGAAGAAAGGCTACCTTTTACCTTTGAGGAATTTGCAGAGTAATTTTTTTTTCATTGGTGACTGACAAAGAGAATAATTTCAACACCTCAGAAAAATGCCTCATCATTTCCTCTTGTGAAATCTGGGTGCTTTTGAATGAACTCACGTTAGGAATGTGGATCCCTATCCACTAGGGTCATTTTTAACTCAAAATTGCTATCAAGTGTTAGTGCTGGTCAGAAAGCACTTCCTTTCCTTCCTTGAGCATCCTGTGACCTATATTCATCCTTTGAAGTCAGGGAAATTTAATAATTGAAAACACAGCCTTTTGTCAAATGTGTTCAAATCCCAGTTTAACCTCTTTCTAGTTATAGGACTATCTTCTCTGAGCCTCAGTTTTATCATCTCTAAAATGGGTCTAATTATATCTACTTCCCAGGAAGTTCAAAGGGTTAAATAATAACATGTGAAAAATATTTAACATACTGTCAGGGAACAATATTTATTCAATGTCACAGTTGTGATTATTAACAAAAATAAAATAGAGTTAGAAAATGCACACTGACATTGTTAGCATTTATAGTGTTATCAACTCTGTTTGTAAAGGGATTTCTCCAGGTAAAGGGAAAATTTTGATTTCTACTTTTATCTGATAAAAAAGCTAGGTTAAAAAAAACTACCTTTATGAATGATACTTTCTAATGTTGAACAAAGGTACTATTTTAATACTTTATTTTTAGACCTTTTAATTTAGTTGTTTGTTTTCCCTGCCTTATTTTAGAAAAGAATTTCAAAGTAGCTTAAAAGCTATAAACAAAATAAGAAAAATTGAATTATGATTAATGTTTTTCACCTATAATTTGTTTTCATTTATAATCTTAGTGACATTTAAAAAATATCAGTGAGAGTGACAAAACATGAGAGACACCTAACTGGGAAACAAACAAGGGGTGGTGGAAGGGGAAGTGGGGGGGGGATGGGGTGACTGGGTGACAGGCACTGGGGGGGCACTTAGCGGGATGTTATGCTATATGTATGGGTGTTATGCTATATGTTGGAAAATTGAACTTCAATTAAAAAAAACTGCAATTAAAAAAACACAAATTAAAAAAAAAAGTTGTATAATTCCCCAATTGACAAATAGGCATTGCTTAATATGTATTTACTGAACTTAAGTGAAATGAGCAGGAAGAAAAAAATCCAATAAATGTTTTTCTTTGAGACCTTTTTTTTTGTCAACATTTAGCTCTTAAATTTGACCATTAAATGGATTTAAACTCAGAAATAATGAGATTTTTTTTATTACTTAATGTTCATGTTAATCCATTTTAAAATTAATTTTGAGGGCACCTGAGTGACTCAATCAGTTAAGTGGCCGATTCTTGGTTTCAGCTTAGGTCATCATCTCAGGATCTTTTTTTTTTTTTTTTAATTTTTTATTGGAGTTCAATTTGCCAACATATAGCATAACACCCAGTGCATCTCAGGGTCTTGATATTGAGTCCAGCCTTAGGCTCCGAGCTCTATAGGGAGTTTGCTTGAGATTCTCCCCCTCCCTCTGCCTCTCCCCACTATGCTCTCTCTCTCTTTCTCTCCCTCTCAGATAAATAAATAAATCTTCTAAAAAATAAAATCAAATTAATTTAGATACTTTAATCATTTTGAATAGGTACTAAGTTCCCATGGTTCAAAATTGGAAAGATATATACAGTATCCATGGAAACTTCTGGTTTTGTTAACCACTTATATATTCTATCCAGAGACAACTTATGTTACCAGCTTTTGTTTTCTATCCACTGTTGAGGTTTGTAAAATAACACTGTGTCAAGATTAGCATGTAGAGCAATGACCACTGCTTGCCTTTGAGATTAGAGATGTGTAGGTTCTATCATGGATTCTCCTTAGTAGCTTCAGATCTTTGGGCAAGGGGCTTACCATCTCCATGATCCAGTCTCTAACTCTGTAAATGAATAAATTCTTTGCAGGGAGGTTATGAGGTTTAAATGAGGGGATATATGCAAACACCGGCACACAGTAGGTGCTCAGGAAATACCATTTTTTTCATCTTTGTGTATTTCAATCTTCGGATCTAAAGCTTCTTTGATTTTGATTGCTTTAGTGACTTGAATGTATATTTAAAATTTTCAGACTGGTCATTTGAAAGATAAGGGGAACACTGAGGCATTTCTTTATCCTTTCATTTCTAGGGTTGCTACATTTATTCATTTAAGATCTGTGGACCTAAAAAAAAAAAAATGATCTGTGGACCTTCTGTGTATTCCTCATTGCTATGGGCTTCCTTTTTCCCCTCTCTAGCTTCATCCTTTTTATTATTACTCACACAACTTCAGTGCCATTGACTTTAGAAAATCCTACACTTGCCAAATGGAGCAGGAATTAGATTTCCTTTTGTTGAAACTACCTTTCTCCTACAAATGTAATGGACTCTATAGTGTGGTGGTTATGTGTGTTAGTTTTGGAGGCACACAGACCTTGATTGGAATCTGGACTTTGTCACTTTCTAGCTAACTAATCTTAGGCATCTAAATTACTGTATCTAAACCTCAGTTTTTTCATCTGGAAAATTAAGCTAGAAATATCTCCACCCCTGGGGTATTTGAGGATGAAAGGAAAAATATAATAAAAGCTCCTGATATGTAGCAAGTGACCAATAAGCTGTGGCTTTTGTAATTATTATTCTGAAACACAGAAGAGGCCTAAACACTTTCCAAATGTTCTGCTCTGTCTGGCCAGCAAAATGGGGACCTACAGATATGCAAATAAGCTAGCATTTTATAATGGTGGTTAATGATATATGATATTTCCACTTGCCATTTTATATTTTGTTTCACAAGATGGTCTTTAATACATCATTGAATAAATGTTGACTGTTCTCATTCATGAGGATAGGGCTGGAACTAAGTATGGTGGACCTGCTCCTGTGTTGAAGGAGAGCACATCAAATCTACTTGTAAACTTAGATTCTTGATTTTGCTATGGTTGCCTTAATTTCTTTTTCTTTCTTTCTTTCTTTCTTTCTTTCTTTCTTTCTTTCTTTCTTTCTTTCTCTTTCTTTCCTTTTTTTTTTAATATTTTTTTTCAATTTTTATTTATTTATGATAGTCACAGAGAGAGAGAGAGAGAGAGAGGCAGAGACACAGGCCGAGGGAGAAGCAGGCTCCGTGCACCGGGAGCCCGATGTGGGATTCGATCCCGGGTCTCCAGGATCGCGCCCTGGGCCAAAGGCAGGCGCCAAACCGCTGCGCCACCCAGGGATCCCTTTCTCTTTCTTTCCTTTCTCCAATTTCCCTTTCTCATTCCTTCCCTTTGTTCCTTTCATAATGTTATATCTATTGTAGAGAACAAATAATAGACCAGTTCTGCTTTCAAGGAAGGTACAAGGAGGGACAAAAGCATAAGTTATTAGATAGCATCCACATGTCAGGCCTGGTACTAGACACACTTTCTACAGTTTCTCAATTTAGTCTTCACAGCACCCCTGGAGGTATTAGTTGCCCAGAAAGGGTAACCAAGTTGTCCAAAGTCACACAGCTAACAAGAAAATCTGCCATTTGAAAATAAGATTGTCTGATTCCATATGTAATTGGTAGATGTGTGTATGTGTGTGTGTGTGGAAAATATGAAATATCACAACTTCTCTGCAAACACTAGAGACACTCTAAGGCAGACTGTGATGGCGTTTCTCATTCTCAGTTCTTGTACTTGCAGAAAGTGAAGAAGTTTGGGCATCCACTAGCCTTCAGTACTCTTCCCCTTGCTCTGAGGTTGTACAATAATATTCATTTCTTTCCCTCCCATGGGGCTTCCAGGCTTGTCATCTGTTCACTCTTGATGTATGCTTGCCTCATCACCAAATAGGGTGGCCCAGCAAATGTTTATTTAATGGATGAATTAATAAATAAATGAGAAAGTGAAAGAGAGTGGCTAACATGAGGTCATTTATATATTGGCCTTTGTCTTGTCCTTCTGGACTTGTGATATTGGCTTCTAGCAGATTTTTTAAAACCTCTTTTTTTTTCATCATGCCTCTAAGTTACCCCTCCCTACACATGTGCAAAGATGAGGAGGAAGGGGTGTTTTTGGCCAAATAGCATATCTTTGACCCTGGTATCAGTCTCATCCACATCCTCAAAGGCATCTCCCAAAGTTCTATTTGATTACTTGGAAGCCATGAGGCAACCATATTCTCCATGCCTATATTTTCATCTCATTTCTGCTGAGACAGTGTTAAGATTCATCTGTGGGATTCTAGGGAAGAGAAGTTAAGCTATTAATCCCATTGACTGGATGATTTGGATCTCAAACTGATTTATTAATAAGAATTACTTATTTTGACCACTTTCTTCAGAGGAAACTGCTTGGACTTTGCCCCTTCTCTATTGTACCTTTCCCCCTTCCATAGATATCAGAGTTTGAGGAAACATACCAATAGAGAAATCAATTAGCTCTCTTCAGGGTCTCACAATGTGATTTCTGGGAATTGCTGATTCACCAGATTAATCTTCATCAGGTGTATACATAGCACTTAACCCATCAATTCCCTCAAACTCCTTTGGGTTTATGATCCCATTGGCAATAAATACTCTAAGATAAAAGCATAGTGTGTTTGCAGAGACTTCTGTGGATCTGCTCTCTCTGTGGTACATGGAAAAGTCCTTAATTGCAGTCTTGATCTACCATTTACATAGTAAATTTTCTATAATCATTTGCCTTGTTCAGGTTGGTGATTTTAGTCTCTCATCTCTGAATGACTGAACATGTCTAATTCCCATTTTAATCATATTACCTGGATGAGTAAAAGTAGCTCTAGACTGATTTATGCATTTTAGCTGCCAGGGAAAAAAACCCAATCAATGAGATGCTTAACCTGTTTTGAGGGCAGCTACAGGCCATAGGCATTGGTATTCTTGCAGACTATGAGATATTTTATGTTCTGATAAGGGATAGAAATTCTTGTCTCAAATGGCTCCCCATCATACTGAGATCTTGCAACAATAACATTACTGATTCAGACATTAATCTTAAATATCTAGGGAGCCCTAAAACATTGTAACCCACTAGCAAGGACCATGGTAATTGCCACGTAAATCCCCTCCATAATCTGGCTCTTATTATGACCAGCCAGCCAAGGTTTGCCCTTAAATCATCCTGGTTGAACAGAGCCTTGTAGAAGCAGCATCACCTACACATATCTCTGCTTCTTTTCATTAACCTGCTATCCTCTTTACAAATGGGGTTCTTCACCCATTCCCTTCCTCCAGATTAGTAATGCCCTGTTAAGTAAACAAACATGAAATTTCAAAGGGAAACAGGAGCAATAATCATTACCAGCTGCCATGTCAAGCATTGGGAAATCACGATTTGCAGAGAAAAATCCACGCTGCCTTTTGAAGGCACTCAGGCCTTTAGAACTGGATAAATGTATAACTTCCAAGCCAGACTCTATTGTTTCAACAATAAGTCCTGAGCCTTGGGAAAGGTGCTGAGAAATGAACTTTGGTTTTCTCCACAATCTATCTGGAGCATTCGGTGACGACATTGACTTTGAAATTAGGCTAACCTGGCCAATCCTACTGCTCACCAGCTTGGGTAAGTTATTAATTTCTGTATCTATTCATTCAGTCCACAAATATTTTGTGTTTTTTTTTATGATAGTCACAGAGAGAGAGAGAGAGAGAGGCAGAGACACAGGCAGAGGGAGAAGCAGGCTCCATGCACCGGGAGCCCGACGTGGGATTCGATTCCGGGTCTCCAGGATCGCGCCCTGGGCCAAAGGCAGGCGCTAAACTGCTGCGCCACCCAGGGATCCCTATTTTGTGTTTTATACTTGCTAGGCACTGTCTATACAAAACAACAACAACAACAACAACAACAAAACCACTAAAACCCCCTCCCAAATCTAAAATAATCCAAAGACAATGGGAAACTCAGAAAAATCTCAGAAAAAAAGTTAACTAGACTTGGAAGGTGAAGGTGGGCTTCTTAGAGGAAACAATATGTAAGATAAGACATGGAAGATGAAGAGGATTAGTCCCAGCTTTCTTATCTGTGAAATGGGCATGATGAACCTACCTTGAAAGTAGTTACAACATTAAATGAGATGATGGTTCTTAAATGCACAACTTTAATGGACTCAAGTGTGGCATGTGATAAATCTTACCAGTGTTTTTATCTGATTGTAAGTTACATTTTTCATTGTATACAATTTTGAAATGGCACAGAAATATTAAAAAGGAAGAAAATAAAAGCCACTTATATCCTACATTCTAAAAATGTTTACCTTGTGTTGACATTTTAACATATTTCCTTTCAAACACTTTTGTTCCTTTATAAACTCACATTTTGGAGGTTATCCTTTTTTTATTTTATTTTTTAAAGATTTTACTTATTTTATTTATTCATGAGAGACACACAGAGAGACAAAGAGGCAGAGACACAGGCAGTGGGAGAAGCAGGCTCCATGCAGGGAGCCTGACATGGGACTCGATCATGGGTCTCCAGGATCAGGCCCTGGGCTGAAGTCGGCGCTAAACCGCTGAACCACCCGGGCTGCCCGGAGGTTATCCTTTTAATGTATTCTGAATCCTTATTATGTTAAAGCACATCATCAAACAGTCATTGTAAACATTATTTTCAATGACTATGTTATACAACAAATGGATTTATTATAATTTAGTTAATAATTCATCTATTTCTATTCATTTAGGCGGTTTTCAATTTGTAGCCATTATAAATTGAATTTTAGACTATTATAAATCATGCTTAAATGAACATCTTTGTGCATAAATCTTTGTGCCTATTTTTGATTATTTCCTTAGGCTAGCTTCCCAGTAGAATGGCTGGGTCATAGGCTATGAATATTTTTAAGGCTCTGTAGTAATATTGCCAAATTGTCTTCCAAAGGGGTTATAACAATTTACATTCTGATGGGGAGTGAATGAGCTGGCCTATCTCCACATGCACTTGCCAGCTAAAGTGAAGTTACCATTACTGTTCTTATTACCATTTGCCATTAGGTCCTCAGAGGCATAACAGGCTTTCAGAATTCAACTAGATTTATTTTTCTTGTCACTAAATTTAAAAGTAGTACCTGTATTTTATAACTACTGGGAAAATAGAGAAAAATAATCAAACAAACAAATAAAAGAAAACCAAAGTATGAACAATCCTACTAATCAGAGATAACCACTCTCAAACCAATATTTTTAAATTGTATTTACAATGTAGATGTGTTTTCATAATTGCTCTGCATGTCATTAACATTCTTTTAAAAATGCCATTTTAAACAATTGCCTGTACAACCATTTTTCTGATCATTTCCACCCCCCCTCTCAGCCCTGGGGGTGTGAGGAATTAAACATATTTATCAAATTCTATAGACTAGGGTTTCTCAACCTTGGCATACTTTGGACCAGATAATTCTTTGCTGTTGGAGGACTGTCCTGTGCACTATAGGATATTCAGCAATTCCCTGCCTTCTACTCACCAAATGCCAGTGGTACCATCCCACTCACACCCAGACTTGGGGTAACCAAAGATATCTCCAGACTTTGCCAAATGTCCCCTGGATGGCAAATCTACTCCAGGCTGATGCCATTGGACTATACTCACCATCCCATGCTCCTGGAGTGGCCGTGTTTGGCCTAGATTTAAATGACCCCAGTGAGGGCACATTGACAACCAGCTGAGATGGCACATTTCAGACAGCTCCACCCAAAAAGTGCTTCCTTACATGAATCTGAGTCTTCTTGAACTTTTTAGGCACTATCTTGGCTTTTCATTTATATATATATATATATATATATATATATATATATATATATATATATATATATATATTCTGCAGAAATCTTTTATCTTTTGTACAGCTATTTCCAAAATTAGAAGGCTACTAATATTTTTAAACTAAAGAACCCCTTTCTTTTTCCCCATCACTGAGACATCTTTTCAATCCCCTCTCAATATAGTCTCCATCTTCTGAATGTATCTCTCTTCTGGTCTTTTACTGTCCTTTTTGGTGTGGCATCGAATGTGAACTGAACAGAGTAGAACAGGACAAATCAGGTTTTTCCTGCCTCTATCTCAGCCCACAGACTATGAATCTTATGAAATTACCTTTATTCCACCATTTTTGATCCACCATGAAATGGAAATTTCATATTCTAAAACCTAACATATTTCCACATATTCAAACATCAACTTTACCTTTATGGAGACTATCACATCAATGGCTCCTATTTCATTTACTGTTGATTAGAGACTCTAAAATTGTTCACAAATCCCCAAGTTTGACTTGTCTGATTAAACCAAGAGTCAGCTGCCCCATTTCTAATGACTGTATGCCCACAGAAACTAGACAGAAAAGCATAGAAATATAGAGTGATGGAATAGGAAGAGACCAAAGAAACCATTTGATTTCACATCCTCCTTTTACACAGGGGTACCGAGGATCAGAGACAAAATGCTTGTCCAAGTTTTACAGCTAACTCTTAGTAGGATTTCATCTGGAAGCCTGATTCCAAGACTACTGATCTGTTCGAGGACACCAAGAAAAACAATGGAATGGGTTAAAAAAATGTATAGTGTGTGTGTGTGTGTGTGTGTGTGTGTGTGTGTGTATTTGTGTGTAAGTATTCTGTTAATGTAGATAGATAAATAGAGCAAGGAAAGAAAGATGGGACTAGCAGGCACAACCTATAACAGTGAGGTCTGCAAAGAAAGAAAATTGATGAGAAGATCAGGAAATGAGCAAATGTGTTTTTATGACTGTGGCCAAGACAATAAAATATATTTGACTGGGCAAATCTGAATGGGAAAAAGAATGGGTCAACTGAATCCTGCTCCTTCTAAGTGTTCAGGTCTTCCCTTTCAATATAGCCACTTTAAATTAATTTCATTAATGGACCACAGGAATCTTGGGCAGACAGTGGTTATTGATATTCTGGATCTCAGTGTAAATTAGTCCTAGTCACATTAGCCCCCTGCATTTCCCCACCTCTACTACTTTTTTTGTCTTCCTCTAGCTGGTCAAGGCTCTATTCCACTAGAAAGAGAAAACAATTTCTAAAGTGAACATTTGATGGGTACCTGGTGGCTCATTTGGTTAAGCTACTACCTTCAGCTCAGAGAACTGGGTTCGAGCCCTGCATCAGGCTCCCTGGTTCTCCCTCTCCCTCTGCCCCTCCCCCCACTTGTGTTCTCACTCACTTTGCTCTCTCACTCTCAAATAAATAAATTCTTTAAAATAAATAAATAAAATGAGCATTTGATGAATTTAACCAAAAAGTCACCACCACCATCAACTTTGAAAACAATAATAAAAATTCAAAAAATCTTCACTATTTTGTTTCTAATTGGCTTTGGTTTCCCATGCACCTATCAAGTTCAATAAATGGACAATATAAATAAACAATGTGGCTATTTCACAAGACACTTGCACACTTATCTCCCCTCCCTGCACCCTTTTCCCTGTCAACTCATAAACTTTGTATGTGCTTTGTGACTCAGCATACCTGTGACAATAACTATATGGCCCTTTATAGATATCAACAGGATGTTTGATTTAGGTTAGCCATGAATAAATACTGATATCACTAATCCTAAACATCACAAGTAAGATAAAAATAAATATTCTGACCTTGCGGTGAGTGAGTAATTGGACATGAATTACATTTGTCTTTTTGATAATGATGCAAAGCAGAATGGCAGAGTGAGGGGACATCCTGTATTTACGTGCTTCCACGACAATGGGTAATTAAGTGGAGTTGAATAGTTTAAGGTCAAACTGTGGTTTGACTCTTTATTTGCTGCTTTCAGGAGCACAGCTGAGACCAAAGGGGTAAACAGTGATGCCCTCCAATGGCCAGGATATTTAGGAATATGGGTTTTAGAATCAGGGACAAAAATTGCTCTCGGATTCCTGCTCTGTCTAGCCTTCTGGTTTGTCTGGGCTCAGATGAGATGAAATATGAACATGTCATACAGTAGGCGACACACACATGGTAGAAATTAATAGCATTGCTTCCCTATAGGTAAGTGAAATCTCTGATTCCATTTCTTTAGTTAAATGATTCCTAACCCTTTAACAGTGGTCATGAACCTTTTTGAAAGTATGATGAAGACTATGGGCCCACTTCCCAGTAAGCACACCACTCATGCAGACACATGTACATGTAATCTCTCTGTCACACACACACCACACATGAACACGCATGCATGTGCAAACACATATATCTCCCACACACTTATACACACATCACACATACCAAATATGCATATGCACTTATACACACTCTTACATAACATTCCAGAAGGTTGTTAGAACTTCAGCAAGCTTATCCCTTTCAGGGATCCCTGAAAACTAGAAAAAGAACTCCATCCAAGTTGTTTTGGGGCAAAAAAGCTTTAGAAACAGTATCCTTTATCAAATGTGTCAGTATTCCCTAGGCACTTCCCATTTAAAAAAACAAGGCAAAGAAAAGTCTACTAGCTTGCCAGAAGTCAGGGCTGGCTCATGGGAATAGGACCTATGTAGACACACCATGAGGGCCCTGCACTTAGAAGGCCCCACACTTGACTTAATGCTCTACTGTTCCTGACTTGACATTTTGAAGAGCAGGCCCCATGTTTTCATTCTGCCTGGAGCCCACAGTTGTAGAGCTGATCCTTCTCCGAGTCACAGTCACTCACCCTGTGGGTTGCCAAGCAGAGATTCTCCCTCCACCTTTGCCTCCCCAATCCAGACTTCTCCAGATTACCCCTTATTTCCCCCCATCACAGTTATCCTCATTTTACATAGAAATTTTATATGTTTATTGTTTGATTCTGTAATCAGCTCCATGAGAGCAAGGCTTTGATTTCTGCTGTATACCACACCTAGTACAGTGCCTGGCACATGGCCAGTCCTTCATAAATATGCATTGAATGAATGAATGAATTCAACTTAGGCACCTTGAAAGCAGAGCATCCTTTACATTTAACCAGTTAACACAATGAGCTATCATCCTGTAGTCTCTTATTACAGCATCACCCTGTACACTGAGAAAATTCAGAGTTCCCTGGGGGCCAGCAGATACACATGACTCTTTTGAAATAAGAATCTGTGCATTTGACTGGAGGAAAAATAGGAGGCACTTTTCAAGAAAACAAATTCTGCTGTCACACTTGATTATTGGAATAATAGAGAGTAAAAAAAAAAAAAAAACCCTAACAGTTCTTGAATACCTACTCTGTACTTGGAGATAGGTAATTAAAGGTATTTTACTTAATTTAATTTAATTATCCCTCAACCCATTTGTGGATGCTTTATTATCTCCTCCATCTTATGGAAAAGGCTCAGAGGTGATCAATCCCTCACGCCAGCTTCCTCAGTCAATAAAGGATGAACATGTAATTTGCCATCACAGAGTGATGATGGTTACAGCGTATCAACTTTTATAACTTGGGAAGCTCATATCTTCCTGTAAATAAAAAGAGTATTATTTATGGGGGTATTCAAGTTTGGGATCCAGTTTTCCTCCCTGCTTTTTTTGCTGGGTTTTGCTTTCTTTGGTGAGAGTTAAGGAAAGGGAGGTCAAAGGCAATATGGTGTCAGTTATTCATTTCCTCTGATATTCATTTACTTAGGATTTATGGTGCCAGGCTCTGTGCTGGCTGCTTGTGGGGGATACAGAGGTGAATCAGACACTGTCCTGTTCTCAAGAAGGTCACTGCTTCCCGTTGGCAACAAAATATTCAGTCATTCCATAAATACCCATCCCCTTAGCAGCTACACTCTGCCCAGCACAGGGCTAATTGACAAATGGACCATCACCCTTTTCCTCATGGAGCTCCCAGCCTGGAAGGGAGGCTCCTGACTTCCAAAAAATGCAATGATCAAAATGCAGAAGCTATTGTAAGAGGTGTGAGAACAAAGGTCTGTGTTGCTCCTGGTTGTATTCTGTTGGTAGTTAGTACAGTTCCTGGCATGTACTAGGTGCTCAATAAATATTTGTCAAGATACTGAAGTGTTCCAGTGCCATCAAATGTAAAGGACGATGGGCCTCCTGTTGAGGGAAGTAATATGTTGAGAGAGAGGTAATATCAGACAGGTGAAATCTGAGCTTTTCTTAATCAAGAATGTTTGCAAGGAAAGGACCTTTGAGAAGAAAGAAAAAAGATACCGATGAGTCAAAGATTAGCTTTGCTAAAATTGTACAGGGGCAGTTGAATTTGGTGAGAGTCTGCGTTTCCAGAACAGGTGGGGATGACAAGAAGCCATGGAAAGTGGGGCAAGGGCAGACTGTGAAAGCCTGTGTGCCTGGCTAGCACGGAAAGACACTGTCAGACTTGCAGTGCAGTAGTTTTGACCAGAAGTTAAGTCAGTGGCAGTGAGGATAAAAGAGAATGGACAGGTAGAGTTATAAGAATATGGACTCAGGGACACCTGGGTGGCTCAGCAGTTGAGCGTCTGCCTTCGGCTCAGGACATGATCCCGGGGTCCTGAGATTGAGTCCCACATTGGGCTCCCTGCAGGGAGTCTGCTTCTCCCTCTGCCTATGTCTCTGCCTCTCTCTGTGTCTCTCATGAATAAATGAATAAAATCTTAAAAAAAAAAAAGAATACAGACTCATATTTACTCCTCACAACCAGTCATTATTATCAAGATATTATTATCCTAACTCCATGATAAAGATATTATTATCCCTGCTTTACAGATGAAGAAATAAAGGCTTATGGAGGTTAAATGACTTTTTCTTTGGTCATAATCAGTTTCATAGTCAAAATTCAAAGCCCACGTATCTGACTGTAGCCAAGTATGTGGGAGAAATGCAGATGGTAGATGAGGCTAATTAGGTAGACCTAGATTGCACGTAGAAGACCCTATGGGCTTGATCCAGTCAATACCCTGGAGAACTCCTTGGGCTGGCCCGTTGTTGAAAGATTTTGAATTTATATACCTGCATCACACACCTCACTACTCCTTATTGCCCACAAAGCCTCTTTACATGTTCATGTGAACAGTCTGCCCCAATGAAGGCAACTAACCAAGAATGACTGAATAGGGAGTCTTAAAAAGGCAGAGCTCATTACAACCCATTTTGAGACAATAAGAAGATGTCAGTAAAGGATTTGAGATGAAGCAAAAAAAAAAAAAGCAAAAAAAAGAGTTAATTTGGAATTGACATTTGGGAACTTTCATGAGTAGAGAAACAGGAAACCAGGGGATTTGTATTCAGTCCAGATGTGAGATGGACAGGAAGAGGGAAGGAACATGCAGAAAGATAATAGATTCCATTCTCTGGAGTCTGCCCAGAGCCGAAGAGGGGGGTGGATTTAGAGGGTGCGGGAAAGGAGGAAGAGGTAGGCCCCTGATCCTTTAGCATAATTCCCTTCTGGTGGAGTCATCTGTGTGAGTGAAGAATGAGGAGTCTGTGACCTGAGTACCATGTCTGTACAGTTCTTCACTTACCTAAAATGTTCTGGCTCTTTGAAAATTAGCAAGATTTACAAATTGGTGTGGTTATGGAGAAATGAGGAATTCCATACACAGTTCTGGAAGTAAATTGGTGAAGCCTTTTGAGACCAAAAAAAAAAAAAAAAAAAAAAGGAATATTGGGAATATTTTCTAAGAGTATTTAAGACATTCCTTTTCCGAAACCTGTCCTATGGAAACAATCTGAAATGCAGGCAAAACTCTAATACAAACACACACGTTCATCACAGTATATAAAACAGTCAGAAAACTGTAAAACATCTAAGTATCCAATGTCAAGCAAATTTTGGTATATTCACAAAATGAATAATATGCAACAGCTTAGTGCTTATTTAATAAGAATGTTCAGTAACGTGAGAAAGTATTTATGTTATAATAGCAAGTGAAAATAGCAGGATGCATAGTTGTATACATGATATGGCGTGCTTAGAAAAATTCCAAATTCTGTATGCCAGGGGTTGGCAAGTTATGGCTCATGGGCCAAATCTATGCTGCTGCCTGTTCTTATAAATAACTGAAATCCAGCCACACTCATTCTGCATGTATTGTCTACAGCTGCTTCTGCGCTACAATGGTGGAATTGAGTTGTTGTGATATAAAGACCATCACTCCTCACAACCTCAATATTTATCATCTGGTTCTTAGAGAGTTTGCTGACTCTTGCTGGATGCCGAAACGTTAATAATGATTTTTGCAATTGCAGAATTGTGTTTTTGAATAAAGCTCTGTTATATTTATCTTTTATTTTCACAAGAGACACGTATTATTTTTACAATGTGTAAAAAAAGAATATTTAAAAATACCTGGCTACAAAAGAGAACGTAACATTCTCTATGATTTCCTCAGGACCGAATTCAGCTATGCAAAGTGAGGCAGTTCTGCTTACGTTGCTATGAGTATTAGGAAGTCCCAAAGCGAACCCCCAGGGGTGATGACCTGTTCCACATTTTGAGTACATCCTTCAAGGGTGTGTTGTGCAGAGGGAAAATCTTGTGCTTTCCATAGCTATAGATTTGGCTACAATGCTGATTTTACATTGAGGAGGTTTGTGTGATAATGGAGAGAATCATTTCCCACAGCGGCTGACCTTCAGACGAGAATAGGATGCCTAAACACTTCGGGGCTCCAGTTGCCTGGTTTTCAAAACCAGCATAATAACCCATCACCTGCTACTAGTCAGAGGGCTGACTCAGATATCTTCTTGACCTTCTGTCTGGCTCTCAACTCTGCATTTCCATGATTTATCCATAATATTTGCTCAGCTTTCAGCACTGACGATCTTGCTCACTTGACTTCCAGAATTAGTGGGATGCAGGGATGGCAGTCAATATGGGGAGAAAAGCCTCTCTCTCCTCCACGAAACTCTCACATATCACCTGATGCCACCTGATGACCTCTGAGAAATAGAATCCCGAGTGGGATGGTACCCCTGCCTCTTCCGTCTCCCCAACCTATGTTCCCTCCAGTGGCTTTGATGTTGTGTGTTAAATGCCCTGCAATGCATGCCATTCCATGTATTGTTCAAAGAAATATGATGTCTGTGGGAAAGAAACACAATTCTGTTTGCTATGCTTCAGCCACCAAGAAAATGTACTAAAATAGCTAAAAAGGCAGTTCACCGGAAGAAAAATTCAAATAGATCTTTTTCTTGTAGTTCATAGTTCTGGTTTCTGTTTTTAATGGGGTTTTCATGGGGGAAAACATTCAACCTGAGAGCTGGACATTTTGAGACAGCAGAGGTGAGGACACCCACATGTCTTTCATTGTTGCCACAATTTCCCAGCCAAATTCAGGCACCATCCCTTGTAGGCAGAGACTTTTTTCAAAGTGTCATGTGGGTGATATAGGACATTTTCAGTTCCAAGAAGAACACGTTCTGAGGATCTACTGTATGTACAGCATGGTGACGATAGTTAATAATGTGTACACTTGAAAGTTGGTGAGAGTAGGTCTTAAGCATTCTCACCAAAGGAAAAAGAGAGGCGCCTATATTAACTGTGTGAAGTGACAGACATAATCATTTTACAATGGCTATGGATATCAAATCATTGGGTTGTATACTTTCAAAAGAATAAGAAAGCAAATAAAAACCCCCAAAGAGTCACCTACAGTTTATTTCTTTGTAAGTACAGAACGTAGCCAGGGAGAAAGTTGATGGCTACATAAACTTCGTGGAGAAAAGGAAAGGGGATCTTAAACATCCCTTCTGTTGGATTGCTTAAATTATCTTCTTCCAAATAAATATGTTCTGCTGGATGCCTTTCCCGTCCACAGCTCTGTATGCCCAGGATTTGTTTCCCCAGATCCTGTGGCAATGGGAATGGGAAGACCATATCTTCCTTCCCATTGCACAGGGCATGGCAAACTGGTGAAGGCATCGCATTTCTGGTTAAATGCAGACAGTTGGAAAAGGGGAGGAAAAGGTTACCTATCTTCCTCCAACCCTCTGACTACTGCCCTGGAACTTACACATTCTGATCTACTGTTTCATCTTAAGCATGGCAATTCTGTTACTCATGCTGAAAACACATTGCGCTGACTTTAGACACAGTTTCTAAGGCCATACCTGAGCCACACAACATTTGCTGTATGACCTTGGAAGCCCTGAACTGATATGAGTAATCCCCCAACTTATTCACATTTTCAACTCCAAATAACTGGGTTTTCTAAAATCCAAAGCATGCTCCAAGATTGAGGTTCTCTTGGGCATTGAGATGATGGCCATTCAAGTTTTAATTGAAAAAGTTTAGACTCTTTTAGCCTCATTTCCACCCATGTCCCTTCACCATCACGCAACCCCACTGGGAGGAGGAAGGCATTCACCAATGACCTTGGCATCATGATAAAAGTGATGTAAGTATAATAGGATCTTTCATAATTCTCAGATGTTTTTGAAAATGCTCTCTTCCTCCCAGAATGCCTTCACTTCTCTTCCTTAACTGCATGCTTCCATTTGTTTTTCAAGACCCAGCAGGAATGATCCCGCACCAGGAAATCTCCCTGAACTTCTGTAGCCATTATATGGGCCTGACCTATTTCATTCATTTCTCTTCCAGTACAGAATTGGCTTGCGATTCAAGAGTCAGAGTGCTTGACTATGATTTTTGAACCTCTCATTAGTAACCACACTATTCTAGACAAGTTACAGAACCATTTTGCCCTTATTTCCTCATGTTGAAAATGGGTCTAATGAGAGTCTCTGTCACAAAGAACTGTGGTGGGAACTAAATGAGACAAAGGGCCTTCAAGCCTCTGCTTGGTGTTTACAACAGAGGAAGAAACTGATGCAGTTTCTTCATTATTATGATAAAGCAGTCACTGTACTGGTGAGCTTCAGAAGCTAAAGGCTTCTGTCCCGCATATTCCTGAGCCTTGAGCTCCTAAACAAGCCTGACGACTACTTACTGGGGAAGGAATGTCTGAGGCTTAGCTGAAATGAGGTCACTTAAGGAAACTGTAAACTGACCCCTACGCCAGGAGAAAACTGTACAGTAATAATGGCAATTAGTTCAAGCAAGATGTGGATGACTGTTGGAATCCAAACAGTGTAGGGCTTGGGGTTGGAAAGAGGATGTGTGTGCGGCTTGCTCCCCTAAATTTAGATAAATCATTTGGAAGAATGTTGAGTATTTTAGGTACTCACCTGGGTAGCCACCCCTACTTCTGTCCTGTGGGAAGTCTCATTGAAACATGGTGGGAGTCATTAGTTCTACGTTCCTCTGTGTTTTTTATTTCAGCGAAATTCTAAGTGACTGATATTGCAGGGTTTTTTTTCCTGTATAAATAAATCCTATTAATAATAGGGTCTACGTATATATGGGAATAGGAAAATGAACCTGGTTACGCCTGATTTGCAAAGTCTTTATTTTCTCCACCTTGCTGGTCAGATCACAGCGATCAATGTCAGTGCCAAACTCATAAGAGGAGCACCCCCTGTTGGTCAATTAAGGGATTTGTATTTGTGAGAGATCTGACCTACAGATAGATGAAGGACTTGGAGCCAGGGAGGGCAGACAATAAAGGAGATCCACCTCTGTGAGCATGAGCTGGCTCAGTCTGTCTTGTTGTCTCCAGTTTCTGCTTCCCACACATGCTATGTCCTTCCTGCTTTCTGCTTTCTTTTGAATTACTCATAGAATACAAATTAGAGAAATCCCTCCCTACTACCTCTCCTTCATCACTACCACCAATGACTTTATAATAGCTCTTAATGATGTATTTTTAAAAATGCCATCTTTTTATACATTCAGTCATTCAACAAATATTTTGATGGACTTATCATGTGCCAAGCACTGTACTGAGTACTAAATAACGGGACGCCTAAGTGGCTCAGCAGTTGAGCATCTGCCTTCGGCTCAGGGTATGACCCCAGGGTCCTGGGATCGAGTCCCACATCGAGCTCCCTGCACGGAGCCTGCTTCTCCCTCTGCCTGTGTCTCTGCCTATCTCTGTGTCTCTCATGAATAAATAAAATCTTTAAAAAAATAGACAAAGATGAACAAACCAGGAGTGTTCCCTATTCCTACAGAGCTTAGAGACTATAAGCTTATGCTCATCTGATGCACAGCAGCCACTTCTGAGATCATCATTATTATACTCACTTGACAGATGAGGAAACAGATTATTTAGTGAAAGGAAGAGGAACTGGAATTCAGGGTTATGGCTTTCTCCTATACTATACACTGATCCTCACTAGAAGATAGGATGAGACAAAAAAAAAAGTGCAAAAAGTAAGGGAGAAGATAATAAGCATAAATCCATTAGTTTTCTATTAAAATTATTTATGGGAGATGGGGAAAGGGGTAATGGATGGAAAGGAAGATGAGTTCATGCTCCAAACATCAGGTTTCCCCACTCCATCCCCTTCTCGTTTAAATGCCCTGTCATTTATTGGACACCTTTCAAACTCTAGGAAACACTCTAAAATTCCAAGCTAGGAGGGGTTTCCTTTGCAAGTCTGGCTATTGTAACTTTACGAGAAACTGGTCAATACTTCCTTTTACCAGTTACAAAGCACAGTTTTCTGAATGAATTTTGTATTCAGTAAACAGTTAACCCTTCACCTTTCTGACTCATGTTTTTTATGTTATTACTCAGCTTTTAGAATAAGATGAAGCCTGGGGCAGCTTTTTTGTACCCCCACACACACTCCTACGCACATACTCACACATGCAAACACAATTCACACATATCTGCATCCTTATATGCAATCACTGAGAAACACATGCACAAATGAACATACTTGCATATAAAATCAAATATGTACCTATGCACATTCACTATATATGTAAACACCCTTACACATATGTGTATATATCCACATGTGCACATGCATGTGCACACACACACACAGGTATAGTGTTGCCTTTGTGCTCTCTGTGAGAAGAAGGAAGTAGAAAGACCCAAGATACTTAGCTGAACACTTAAAAACCTGCCAGTCCATGTCTTTGGAGCTGTTTTCTCCTCTAAAAAAAGCAAGATATCACTGCTACTATTATCTGTTGAACCCTTGATTCCTATATCTCCCTATTGCTAGGGTGTGGGGAGATAATCCTTACATCAAATGACTAATGTTGTTTTATTTTTTCCTTTTACACGAAGTCATAGGATTAGGTAATGAAGTAGAACTGAACTCCTGAATTCGAATCCCTCATATGACACACCTCATTTACAGCAGACGTTGAGTAAATATTAGTTACAAGGAAGAATAGAGACTATTTGTATTTCATTAGAACAGAACAAGATATCTACGAGCACATGGTCCAGTCCCTTCATGTTTCAAGCGAAGGTTGAGAGAGACCCAGAGGGCTACGTGATCAGCCTGGAGTCCACACTGCTTACTGTGAGTAGACTGGACTGATGCTATAATCTTTATGGTATCCCGTGAATATGATGACTGAAAGCCACTATTACTGGGAAGTTATTCTCATCTTCTGCTGCAAAACCCTCCTTAGTATTCAAACCAGAAACCAGTAAAACACATAACATAAAGTGAAGTGGGATTTGGGGCAATTATCCAGTGAGCCTTTTGGTTACAGATAACCAAAGCAGGCAATTCAAGTCTCAACTTGATTTTGCTGTCTTCATGTTGATGGTTAAAATAGCCTACTTAAATCCAAATTTGTCCATGTGGATTTCCTTGACTTCTCTCAGGTTTGATGTACCATCCAAGAGAGGAAGTTGGAGAGGGAGGGAGGCAGGGTGGAACAGAGAGATTGAGAGCGAGAGCAAGAGAGAAAGAGAGAGAGGAGAAGGGGAGAGGCAGTTCTGGGGAATGCGACATATAGTCATTTACGATTTTTTTACATTTTAAATTGAAGTAAAAAATACATCAGTAACATCCAAAAAGGGCTCAAATCTTAAGTGTTCAACTAATTAATTGCTTCTATATATGCATACTTGTACACATCTATGTAATCACCACTCATATCAAGGCAAAGAATATTTCTATCACTTCATGTTACTTAATTTTTAAAGTAGGCTCCATGCCCAGCATGGAGCCCAATGTGGGGCTCGAACTCATGACCCTAAGATTAAGTCAGTCGGAGAAGGACAAACATTATATGTTCTCATTCATGTGGGGAATATAAATAATAGTGAAAGGGAATATAAGGGAAGGGAGAAGAAATGTGTGGGAAATATCAGAAAGGGAGACAGAACGTAAAGACTGCTAACTCTGGGAAACGAACTAGGGGTGGTAGAAGGGGAGGAGGGCGGGGGGTGGGAGTGAATGGGTGACGGGCACTGGGTGTTATTCTGTATGTTAGTAAATTGAACACCAATAAAAAATAAATTAAAAAAAAAAAAAAGACTTGAACTGAGATCAAGAGTCAGATGCTCCACTGACTGAGTCACCCAGGTGCCCCTCCATCACTTAAAAAGATTCCCTTGTGTCCCTTCACAACTGTATCTTCTGCTATAACCACTGTTCTGACTTCTGTGATTATAGATTTGGTCTTCCTGTCCTCGAACGTTACAAATGTAATCATATTGTATGTATTCTTTTCCATCTGACTTCTTTCATTTCACGTAACAGTTGTGAATTTAATCCATGTTGTTGCATATATCAGCAGTTGGTTTTTATTGCTGAGTGGTGTTCCATTGTATGATTAGGCTATAATTTATTGATTCATATTCATGCTAATGGGCATTTGAATTTTTCCAGTATTCAGTTTTTATGAATCAAGGTGGTTATGAATATTTTTGTACATGCCTTTTAGTATATTTCATCTCTCTTGTGTATATATCTAGGAATAGGGCTTCCGGGTTACAGTGTAGGCAAACATTTTGCTCTAGGTAGTTACAACAGTTTCTGAAAAGTAATTGAACTTACTCATACTCTAACTAGCAATATATAGAGTTCCATTTACTTCCCAAACTTATCAATACTTGGTATTGTTTGTCTTTTTAAAATTAAAGCAATTCTGATAAATATGTGGTGGTAACTCACTATAGTTTCAATTTGCACTTTCCTGATGAATGATCTGTATAAAGGGCCCGTTCAACTGTTTTTGTCATACTTAAAATGAGTATTTGTCCTTTTGTTATTAATTTGTTAGAATTTTTAATGTATTCTAGGTATGAGTCTTCTGTCAGAAAAAAACAAAACAAAACCTAACAAAACATGCACAGAATTACAAAAACCTTATCCCAGACTGTGGTTTGCCTTTTCAATTTCTTGTGTCTGTTTAAAAAAAATATCTACTGCCCCAAGCTATGAATATACCTTTATCTTTTTCTGGAAGTTTTACCATCATATTTGGTATGCATCACATCTGTAACTAATTTGGGGGTATTATATGAGGTATAGTCAAGTTTTATTTATTTATTTATTTATTTATTTATTTATTTATTTATTATTTATTTATTTATTTATTTCAGATATAGAGATAGAGACGAGGAAAGAGAGATCAAAACCACAATGAGATACCACCTCACACCAGTGAGAATGGGGAAAATTAACAAGGCAGGAAACCACAAATGTTGGAGAGGATGTGGAGAAAAGGGAACCCTCTTGCACTGTGGTGGGAATGTGAAATGGTGCAGCCACTCTGGAAAACTGTGTGGAGGTTCCTCAAAGAGTTAAAGATAGATCTGTCCTAGGACCCAGCAATTGCACTGCTGGGGATTTACCCCAAAGATACAGATGCAATGAAACGCCGGGACACCTGCACCGCGATGTTTCTAGCAGCAATGGCCACAATAGCCAAACTGTGGAAGGAGCCTCGGTGTCCATAGAAAGATGAATGGATAAAGAAGATGTGGTTTATGTATACAACGGAATATTACTCAGCCATTAGAGATGACAAATACCCACCATTTGCTTCAACGTGGATGGAACTGGAGGGTATTATGCTGAGTGAAGTAAGTCAATCGGAGAAGGACAAAACATTGTATGTTCTCATTCATTTGGGGAATATAAATAATAGTGAAAGGAAATGTAAGGGAAGGGAGAAGAAATGTGTAGGAATTATCAGAAAGGGAGACAGAACATAAAGACTCCTAACTCTGGGAAACAAACTAGGGGTGGTAGAAGGGGAGGAGGGCGGGGGTGGGGTTGGGGTGAATGGGTGACGGGCACTGGGGGGGGGGGCACTTGACAGGATGAGTACTGGGTGTTATTCTGTATGTTGGTAAATTGAACACCAATAAAAAATAAATTTATTAAAAATAATAATAATAAAATAAATTTTTTTAAAAAGCAGGGTAAAGAGCAGAGAAAAAGGGACAAGCAGACTGCACTGAGCACAGAGCCCCATGTGGGGCTCGATTCCATGACCCTGAGATCATGACCTGAGGTGAAACCAAGAGTAAGACACTTAACTGACTGTGCCACTCGTGTGCCCCTCCAGTTTTATTTTTTAACACCTTGATACCCAATATTTTATTTAAAACATCTTCTCTCCTCTGAATCGGCACTTTTATCATAAATCAGTGACTATGGTTGTATGGACTCTCTTCTGTTCCATTAGTCTCTCTATTCTTGTACCAATATACACTGTGTTAATAATTGTAGCTTTTTAGAAGTTCTCAAAATCTGACAGTGTAAATCTCTCAATTTACTTCTGCAAAATTTCTTTGGCTATCCTAGGTTCTTTGCAATTCTATGTAAATTTTAGAACAGCATGTATATTCCAACAACAAAAAATTTAAAAACTTCAGAGATTTTAACTGGAATTAGATTGAATCTGTAGATAAGTTTGGAGATTTATATCTTAGAAATGCTGAATTTTCCAAACCATAAGCCTGGTAAGTCTCTCCACATATTGAAGTCTTCTTTAAATTCTCTCAGCATTGGTTTCCAATTTTCAGTGTAGAGGTCTTAAAACTTTGATTAGAGTTAGTCCTAATAGTGTGCTATTTTCTGATGCTATTGTAAATGTTATTTTTTTTTAAACAGCGTCTCCAACTTTCTGTACTTAGTATATAGAACTACAATTAACTTTTGAATATAAACTCTATGGCCAATGACCTTACTCTGTTATTAGCTCTGATAGTTTGTACATTCTTTTGACTTGCTTCCTACACAATTATAACATCTCTGAATAAGACAGTTTTCTTCTTCCTTTTGAATCTGTATGCATTTTATTTATTTTTCTTGCCTTATTGCACTAGCCAAGACTTGTATAATATTAGCCATAGGTGTTAATAGGGAGAGAGAGACATAAGATATCTGTAGTTTGAAGGTGAGGAAGATACAGTGTGAAATATAGAAGTTGAGAGTACAAAGCCCAATTTCTCTGACCCTATAATTGGCTGAAAGAGAGAGAATACTGCCTCTGGAGCAATTTTGGTGAGACAGATCTTGTGCTTGTATTAACAAACTTCCATCACTCAGAACTGAGTTAATTGTTCTGGTAGATTGTGTCCAATGTCCTATGTAACTCCTTGATCTAATCTCATGAAGGAGTGATTGATTGAGGTTAGACTATCTCAAAATTGATTTTCCTATAACCCTCTACTGCCTATACAATTTTCATTAATCCCTTCTATCCTTTATTTGCTCATTAAACAGGTGTTTATTAAGTGACTCTTATGTGCCGTGCACTTTGAAAGACACTGGGAAATTCTTTAAAAAAATAGGCACAACACTTGTCTTTTCTGAGCCTCTACAATTTTGTGTCTTTCAGCTGCAAATAATAAAAAAACTTACATTCTTAGATTTAAAAACCTATCTTGCTTTCTAATACAACTTTCTAATGCATATCTGGAGGGATTTGATTTTAAGATTAATGCAGGAAAAATACATTATTGAGGACCAAAGATTTCTGCTTATCTTCAGACTGTTGGTTTGGATCATCTTAAGTCACTGTGGCTGCTGCAGTTTTATTTTTATTTTTATTTTTATTTATTATAGTCATACAGAGAGAGAGAGAGAGAGAGAGGCAGAGACATAAGCAGAAGCAGGCTCCATGCACCGGGAGCCTGACGTGGGATTTGATCCTGGGTCACCAGGATCGCGCCCTGGGTCAAAGGCGCCAAACCGCTGAGCCACCCCGGGATCCCTGCAGTTCTAAACATAACAACTTCCCACCAAAATTTCGACGAAGAAACAAAGTGGAAGGGCAGGTTTTCTCTAGTATTTGTTTTTTTCTATGAGGCTATGAAATCTTTCCTAGAGGCTCTGCTGAAGACTTTTTCTGTGTATATGGTAGGAAGTATACCATGGGTCACCATTAGCTACAAGAGAGACTAGAAGATGAGTATTTGGAAAAGAAGAGTGGATTTACTGTGGAAAATAGAGATCAGCCATAGTGATACCACTAGCGCTGTGTATGTTTCATTTCAGAACAAACAAGGATGCTCTCAGTAATGAAAATAGGGGAAAAAGCCAATAGATAGGCAATAAGCAGTATCTGCTACAGGGAGAGGTAATGTTTGCCATACTGCATAACCAATTATTTTAGATTCGGTCATCAACTTCTGTTATTCTCTCTTCTAACACACTGTTCTTTTCTTTCCTAGTACTTACCTCCACTTGATTTTACTTGTTTGAACTCTTATCTGTATATCTTCTCTCTACCCACCAGATTATAAGCTCCATAAATGCAGAAAGCATGATTTTTTTGTTCATCACTATATGCCCAGGTCCCAGCCCAATGCCTGGGGAAATCAGTAAATGCATAATACACATTTGTTAAATTAAGAAATGGGTTATTGATAAATGTATACTTAGTAAGTAAATGACTAATAGATAAACAAGTAATTAAAAATTGTAGCCCTTTGGGGCACCTGGGTGGCTCAATTGGTTAAGAGTCTGGCTTTGGCTCAGGTCATGGTACCAGGGTCCTGGGATTGAGCCCTGCATTGGACTCCCTGCTCAGTGGGAAGTCTGCTTCTCCTTCTCCCTCTGCCACTCCCCCTGCTTGTGTTCTCTCTCAAATAAATAAAAATCTTTAAAAAAAATTGAGGCCTTTACTATGACATTGCTGCTTGATTAACTATAGTCCTATCAAGTTGTCTTCAGTTTCCCTAATTAAACTATTGTTCATGATTCAAACATGGGGGATATTCAAAGGTATAAAGAGTACTTTGGGGTTTAAACAAGAGCTTGAGTCAATTGCTAAAAAAAAATTACATTAGAAAAAAAACAATTATATCAAACTATGTATTTGCATATTTAAGAGTATCCCAAACTTTCCCATAGTTATATCTCTACTCTGCTATTTTCTCTAAATCTTGTACAGTACATTCAGGAACAATTAATTTATTTTAAAGGTTTATTTATTTCTTTTAAAGAGGGAGAGAGAAAAAGTGAGGGGAGGGACAAAAGGAGAGGGAGAGAGAATCTCAAGCAGACTCCATGACCCTGAGATCATGACCTGAGCTGAAATCAAGAGTTAGACATACAACCAACTGAGCCACTCAGGTGCCCTAACAACTAATTTTTTATGCTTCTTCAAATGCTCATTCATTCATTCATACATTTATTCATTCATAAGACAAATACTTAATGTACCTACTCTAGGTTAGGGTTTGTGCCATTTCATGACTCACTGTCTTAGGACATTCTCTGTCTTGAATACACTTCTGTACCTACTAATATGACACATTCTAACACATTTTAAGATTCATTCAAATATCTTCACTTCAGTGAAAACTTCCACTCCCCTGGACAGAATTAGATATAATTTTTCCTCTGTGATCACTTAACACTCTTCCTATATCTAAGTAAGAATTTTTGAAGTTTTGCTAAATTCATTGTTTGCTTTCATACTTCTCTCCTTCACTAGAAGGTGACTCCTTCACTGCAGAAATCTGTAGTAATCAGATATGGGTATTCAAGTGTCTTGTATAGTGCCTGAAGTAAATAACGTGTTTGCTGTAGGCATTTTCAATGAGTGAGAAGATGAATATATAAATGTGGATGTTCAATGACCCATTTTGCAGGTGAGAAAACAGGCTTACAGAGGATTCTAGCAAGCAATAGATCTTGGACAACAATCTGGATCTTCTGCCTTTTATGCTGGACACAACCCACAGAACCCAGCTGTCCTCTTAGTATGCCCCTGGTGATGTTCCTCCCACCCCGCCCCTGCCACTTTTGAGAAAAGTGTGGTCATCCTGAAATCGGATAGTAACTTATCGGTAGAGCCAGTGTTGCAGTGTTTGTCACTCACCTAGATGAGTATGTGTATGCAGCAATCTGCGGATTCATCTTTTCCGTCTTCTGTGGGTGTCTGTTCACAGGCAGCACCTGAACAACAACAGGGCCAACCTAGGGAGCGGAAGAGGGCATTTTCTAGTTCTGAACACAGATAAGCATCACACACTTTTTCCTTCTAACAGTAGTGGCCTCAAAAGTTCCCACTCAGAAGGAGAAGGCAAGGAGGCCAACTACAGTGTGTGAACAGTTAGAGAAAACCTTGCTTTTCTCAAGACCCTGTTTCCTTCCTTTGGAAATTCACACTTTCATACTTTTAGACAAGTATCACATGTGCATCACCCTATTACATGCAGCACACAGCTCATCATAGACCCTTGATAAACAGCTTCCTCATGTTTCCCTCTAATTCCACATTCCAAACTAGAAAAAAAAAAAAACCTCACTTGAATCTGAGCATTGCTTTAAACTAATTTTTTTCAGACTGTAATTATACTACTTAGCATTGTAACAGGGTTTACTATTGCTATGGGTGAAGCATTTAGCCTTTCCTTTTTCATAAAAACTATGTTTTGTTCTTGGCCTACTTCATTGGAGTGAAGTCAAGACTGAGGAAGGTCACATGACTTTTTATTCAACAAACATTCATTCAACATTCACTCCCAAACTACTTGTTAAATACCCACCATATACTGTTAAATATGATGAGTTTTGTCCTGGGGCAAAACCAGTGTTCTGGACTAAGCTAACCTGGAAGAAGACCTGTGAGGCCTCTCTGAGGAAGCTACTTTTAGTTATTGGAATGGACTAAGGGCCCTACTCTCCATTTCCAAATGTTTCCTGAGACTGTACCACCTGATTGTAAACAACCAGACTTATTAAGAGAACCCAATGACCTTTGTCTCTTAATGTCATTGGGTTCTCTTAAAATGAGTCAGTTTCCAGGACTCAAATCCCAGCTTAGTGAACACATAGCTTTCTGTTCTCCAGTTTCCTCATCTTTAAAATAGAGGCACTAGTAGTACCATATCTCTTAGGGGTGTTAAGAATTAAGTGATATAATTTATACGAAGTTTAGAACCCAAACCATATTAGTTAAAAATACATATATTTTTTATTATGTTTTTCTGCTTTTGACTGCCAACTCTAAGAGGGCAAGTGGTGATGCTTTACTCATCACCTAATTTAAGAACAGCGATTAGGACTGGAAGCTTTTTGGTGGCCTGAGACCCAAAAAATAAATATAGTGTTCCAAACATTGAAAAGAAAATTGAAGCACTAAAAACGAATAGATGTTAATAAAATTTCTATCATATGTAATATCAAGGTTAATTCAACCCAACCCAATTTTGTTGATATTAAAATATAGTTTAGATCACAAGAACATAGAGAAAAAATTATGAATAAAACTCAAAGTATAATTCTTTCAAATTTTTTTAAAGCAAAATAAAGCTGCAAGTGGAACTTCATTGTCTTCTTTCCAGTTACTCAGGTCAGTCTTGGTTCATCCTGGTACCATTCTATCCTGCTCACCTTTTCTTATACCCAGAGCCCGGGCACTTCACCTCTGCTGCTCACTCCCTGGTCTAAGACTGCACACCTCTTTTCAGGATTATTCAACAGTGTCTTGCTTCTTTGTTCCCACTCTTGTCTTAAAATGATCCCATTTAAACCTAAGTTAGATTACATCACCCTCTGCTCAAAGCCCCTGTCCCCTCCCTAATAACCCAGTGGCTTCTCTTTCCTCTTAGAGATAAACCAAATCCCCACTCACCTAAGAAGCCCTTGTTTCTTATTGTTTCCCTGATCTCATCTACTATCAGTTTTTCCCTGGTCAGTCTACTCCAGACATACTCAGCTTCTTGTCATTCTACATATGCAAAGCACACATCTGCCTCAGGGCCTTTGCACTGGTTGGACCCCTTTCTGGAATGTTCTTCCCTCACCTTAGCTTGACCAATTCCTTCATTTTCTTCAAGTATTTGCTCAAACATGACCTTCCCAATGACCTTTCTGAACACTCTATTAATATTATAATCCCTCCCATGGCACTTCTGACTTCCTCCCCTGCAATATCTTCTGAGATAATATATAATTGACTTGCTTTCTTTATTGTCCACTCACACTAGAAGGTCATTCCAAGCAGAGCAGCTTTTTTTTTTTTTTTTTTGTGATTTTTTTAAATGCTGGGATACTAAATGACTAAGAGAGTGATTGGCATATAGCAAATGCTCAATAAATACTTGCTGAATAAATGTGTCAATGTGAGATGTGAGTACATTTTATTAGGCTTGATATGATGGGGGTTCTGCCACTAAAAGAGGAGTGCTTTATGAAATGTCTATTGGGGATATCCCTGGGTGGCTCAGCAGTTTAGGGTCTGCCTTCGGCCCAGGGTGTGATCCCAGAGTCCAGGGATCGAGTCCCGCATCAGGCTCCCTGCATGGAGCCTGCTTCTCCCTCTGCCTGTGTCTCTGCCTCTCTTTCTCTCTGTGTCTCTTATGAATAAATAAAATCTTTAAAAAAAAAAAAAAAGAAAAGAGATGTCTACTGGAGTTCTTAAATATTCTACAAAGGTCTTGAAATATCCTGAAATTTAGCTTGTGTAAGCCTACTTGTGATTTGCCCAAAGACTAAAATGTCCAGGCTATTTTATGCCTCTTTATTTGTGCTATTATTTCACTCTGGAATTTTCTTCTCCCTTTCTTTTTCTTTCCAGTTCTCATGTATACTTTAGAACTCTGAGATTTCTCCTTGAGAGGTTTCCACAAACTTCCATGTTGGCTTAGGTGTTTCGAGTCCTCTGCCCTCCACAGTCACCAATGCATTCCTCTGGCTTTGCATTTACTATGTGAATCTGAGCATTGCTTTAAACTGTTAAATTTAAATTAAAATTATTTATTTAAATTTAAATTTCCTCACATGCTCATTTCTCCTCCTAGATTGTAAACTCGTAGAGAAGGGACCAAAAATAAGTGCTAAAGTTGCAGGGACAATGAAAATAGGGCTAATGATGATGGAAGCCTTACTAAGAAGACAAGTCCCAAGAGCCATTCTTCTTTCACATGGGACTCATGCTTTTAAACCTAGACCATCTAGAGATAGATGTAGTTATAGAAATAATGGAGACTTGGGTATCAGACTGACATGACTTTGAATCCTGGCTCTCTAATAACCAGATGAGTATCTTACGCCACCGAGCTTCAGTGTTCTCATCTGTATAGTGGGGATAGTAATACTGCACAACTTCTATAAGATAGCCAGCACACAGTAGATGTCCAGTACATGCTGATTCCACCATTCCCTTTGCAGTTCTGGGAAGGAAGTGAAATAATTTCTTCTTAGGGCCCATTCATCCTCCCCCAATTGGAACACGGAAGAGCTAGGTGTAGAGCTGCCTGACCTGGGGGGGGTGGGGGTGGGAAGGGCTGTCAGCAGTAGGCGTTGTTAGATGTGGTGGAGCTTGCTGACTTCCTCCTGGGGCCCACTTAACAACTGGTGTGTTCCTTGATAGTCAAGTTCAACTTTCACTTCTTAGCTCCTAAGAAAGTTGACTGAAAGTTAAGTGAAGTCTGTTTCAGGTGGAAGACATCTTTGCAAGTTCTCCATCTTTGACAGTTTCATTCCAGCTCTTCCCAGTGAGCATCCAGGGATCTGCAGGATGCTTTTTGCTTCCCCAGCAACACTGAGAGGCAGAGGTACCCAGAGCTACCACATAGTAAGCTTTTCCATGTGCCAGGACCTATGCTAAAGATTTTAATACAGTGGGCTCTCCCTGAATCTTTAGGGCTACCCCATGATAAAGAAGTGAGGCTATGATCACTGCTATGTTGTTTGTGATTAGGCTTAGTGAACTTAATTCATGTAATCCCTAGCAGTGGAGGTCATATGTCAACACCATTGGTCTTTCTATTACAGGGATTCACAATTCATGATAGTGAAGCTTCATTTTCAGGCACATGCTTAACCTATAGTTTTCCAATTGTTCATTCTACCAATAATGGGAAAAATTAAAGACAGCAAAGGTGAGGAAGAGCTAGAACATTTTTTTTTTATTTTCAATGCTCTCCTAACTCTTTACTTCAGCTTCCCAAGTAGGGCTATTAAGATGAAAATAATAACCTCATGGCACAGAAGGATTTGATGAATATGACTTTGGTGGTGTGAGATGGACTTTTTTCCCCCTAAGGATAGAATGTCTATAAAACAGTGATTAAATACCTGGACTCTGAAGCCAAATTTTCTAGATTCATTCTTTCTTTTCATATGTGTTGATTTCCAATAAGCATCTTGCATCCAAACTTCATCTCACTTGGGTTTTAGAAAACCCAGTTTGTAAAAACTAGCTATCTGCATTTGCTCTTCTTCTTCCTTTTAATTCCTTAAACAATTGCAATCATTTACACCTGTTCTACCCCACTGAAACTGTCTTTGATATGGGTTCAATGGCCTCACTGCAACGATGTTTAATTTTCAGTTTTTACCTTCTCGGTTTCTTTGCAGCATTTAATGTGGTTGACCACTTACTCCTTAAAACTCAATTTCTCTGGCTGCCATGATATCAAACACATTGGCTTCTCCTTTAGTCTGTCCCCTCCACTGTGTTCTTTTCTTTCTATCCTCCTTTAAATATCAATGTTTCCTAGGGGTATCTTCTCATCTCACTTGTCTTATGAGTCTACAGACTTTCCCCAGCTCAACTCTTTGGATTTCACTTAGTTTGACAACTCCACAATTTTTGTGTTTTGTTTAGACTTATTCTCAGTCCACAGACCTAAATATCCAAGTGCCTGATGGATCATGCTTTCTGGTTTCCTCCCATTCCTCCAAAGGCAACCTGTTCTAAGGGAATTCATCACCAGCCCAACTATAAATAAGCTTCCTCCTTGTGTTCAAGTTAGAAACTGAAGAATCTTGGTTTCATCCCCTTCCTCATGTCTCCATGATACATTACTGAGTCCTATGAGTTTTGTTTCTAAACATGTTAACTTTTTGCCTTTTTTGACTTTTCTCTATTATGTCTATGTACCTCAGACCCTCAGTATCTCTCACATTGGCTTTGGTAATGATTTTCTTTTTTTTTAATAATAAATTATTTTTTATTGGTGTTCAATTTGCCAACATACAGAATAACACCCAGTGCTCATCCCGTCAAGTGCCCCCCTCAGTGCCTGTCACCAATTCACCCCCACCTCCCCCCCTCCTCCCCTTCCACCACCCCTAGTTCATTTCCCAGAGTTAGTAGTCTTTATGTTCTGTCTCCCTTTCTGATATTTCCTACCCATTTCTTCTCCCTTCCCTTCCATTCCCTTTCACTATTATTTATATTCCCCAAATGAATGAGGACATATAATGTTTGTCCTTCTCCAATTGACTTATTTCACTCATACCCTCCAGTTCCATCCACGTTGAAGCAAATGGTGGGTATTTGTCATTTATAATGGCTGAGTAATATTCCATTGTATACATAAACCACATGCCCGATCTTGTCTGGTAATGATTTTCTAATTAGTCGACCTGACCCATAGGTCATTCATATTTCAGGTAAATGTGAATCTGGTGGATGAAGGACAACAGGTACTCTCACACTGACCATGCATGTATCAATTGGCTTAACATCTAGGGAAATTAAAGACTTACATAGCCTTTCACTAAGCAATATATCCCAGAACACATTTGAGAAACTCCAACATATGTGCACAAGGAAAAATGCACAAGAATGTTCAGAATACCATGATGGTTAATGGAAAAAATATGGAAAAAATATAAAGATTCATCTGTAAGGAGGTGTGTAAATAAACCATGGCATATTCATACAATGAAAAATAATACTACAGTCAAAAAGAAATATTTGCTTGGCGAAAAAAAAAGATTGAATTAAAAAAACAAGTGGTAAAAATATTTAATCATTTGATACCACTTACATAAAATTGAAAAATACAAAAGCAATTCTATAATCATTTACGTATATATATAGAAATCAGCAGTAGTATTAAATCATGCCTGAGAATGACAGCTATCAAAGTCAGTTGCCCTTGAGGAGAGGGAGATGTGTTACTAGTGGAGCACATAGTATGTTTAAATCATATCTATGATGTTTTCTTAATTTAAATAAATCTGAATCAACCACAGTAAAGTATGACACTTGATTAAGCAGGATAGTGAGTGTGTGACTCTTACTTACATTACACTCTATAATTTTTTTGTATGTTAAATCATTTTATAACTGAAAAAAATCTGACAATGTTACTCCTTTGTGTAAAGTATTTCAATGGCCTCCAATTGGCTACCAAACAACATCAAAATTCCTTAATGGAAAATCCTTCAGAATTTGGAACTTGTTGACTTATTGTGAAGATTTTCTGAAATCTACTTCTTTCCTCTTTGTCAGCAGAGTCTGATTTCTACCTGGGTATCTCTGGAGTTCTTCTAGAGAAACTGATGCCAAAACTCAGTTCCAGTTTTGGACCAGGTGACCTTGGCTTAGTCAATCAGCATATTCCCTCCTTAGTGCCTATTTCAGGGATGGTCACATGAACTATGTCTGCTTAAAAAGAACAAATCTCAGTGTTTCTGATTAGAAACCCCAAACAATGCCTTATTTTTCTCTACTTCTATTTGCTTTTTTATTAGGTAAGTTACAGTAAGCTGCTATAACAAAAAGTATAGCAAATATAACACCAAAACCAAAAAGATACAAGGGTTTAAACATGATGTCTCTGCCATCTGTAATAGATAGCTTTCATTGGCATCAAGGAGGAGGTCTGGGAAAGAGCACAGAGGGTATGTCTGGGAGCCTGAACAGACAAGTGGTGAATGTCACTGAAGCTCACATCCCATTGTCTAAAACTCTGTTGCATGACCATGACTAATTTTAGAGAGCCTGGGAAATGTAGACTACCTCTTTGCCTAAGAAGAAGGGGAAATTGGTTTAGAGAAGAACTGGATTGTCCCCTATGAGTGTGAAAAAGGATGTATTTAGGATATAGTTATAGCAGCCATTATTGTGCCCATGAAGCAAGTCAGACTAAGAAAGGAGTGGAAACCATGAGCAAAGAGTGACACTGAAAGAAACCAGGTCTTTGAGGGCATTTATTTGTTTCACTTAACATGAACTTATTGAATGCCTACTGTAATGCAGACAGTATACCAGGTATCAGGAGGACAGCCATTAAAATAGAAAACTTCTGGCTGCCTGAGGCTTCCATTTCACTAGGGTTAGAACAACTGGACTGAGTCTAACTGGAAATCTGTGGTGCCTCTAGATATTTCAGTTCTGAGCCAATGCGTTCCCTTTATTACTGCAACTAGTTTGTTCCAAATGTTCTGTTGCTTTCAACTAAGAATGTTCTTCCCTACATACAACGTTCATCTCCTCATCTCCAGCCAAGCAAAATAGCTCATTCCCTGCATATCCTATGACATGTCTCATTCAGCTTTGTGCACAATTTCCTCTTAACTTGAAATGCCTTTCTATCCATGCTTAAAGCCACATATCTTAATAACGTAGACAGAGTTTGAAATATGGTCTTCTAAAAATATCTTCTTCTCTTCATTCTTTCTTTCCTGCTTAGATCAGGTATCCTTACTGGTATATTATTTAAAGGGATGTGACTATATGTGTGAGACTATTTATATGCATTTGTGAATACTATAAAAAGTCAAGGGCCTCAGAGTTGTCTTAGTCTGCTTGGGCTGCCATAACAAAATATCATAGGCTGGGTGACTTATACAACAGACATTTATATTCTCACAGTTTGCTCGGGGCTGGAAGTCTGAAATTAGAGTGCCAGCAATGTCTGGTTCTGGTGAGAGCTTCCTTCCTAGCTTGCAGATGGATACCTTCTCACTGTGTGCTCACATAGCATGTGCATGGAGGCGGGGGTGAGGAATACCCCTTTCTCTTCTTATAAGGCCACCAATCTTATTGGAATAAGGATCCCATCCTATGACTTCACTTAAATGTAATTACCTCCCAAAAGCTTTATCTCCAAATATTGGAGATCTCATTCATCCATAAAGTGAGATATTATGCACCTTTAAAAAATCACAAAATGTATGTAAATATGTAAGTTTTGAAATAAAACTTTGTCTCTGTTTGCATGGAAAGAGAAAAACAGATTACAATTATGCTGGTGATCTTATTTTAATATACATGTGGGTGCATGCATGTAGAAAGGACTTTATTAGTCATATAGAACAAAAAAAATCTCCAGCAGTATATATCACAAAACTTAACTGCGGTCTCCATGGCAGGATCAATAATGATTTTGTCCTCTTTTTTTATTGTTATCACTTTTTTTTATTGGAGTTCAATTTGCCAACATATAGCATATCACCTAGTGCTCATCCACGTGATTTTTATATATTCTCATGTTTGGGAATCACTGTGTTCTACAACACTATTTCTTCAATGAGAGTTTTTTGAATAAACTTATTTCATGATGAAATGTTTAAGAGATGCTGGTTCAAAAAAAAAAAAGAGAGATGCTGGTTCAATAAAACTAAACAGGTTTTCATTTTTTTGTGTGGCTTCAGGATTTTGGGATGGGCTGTTGTGCATTGTGAGTCTCTAATAAGAGATGGATACACTGGTTCCATAGAATGTCTGCCCACTATGAAGCACTCCTTTTCACTTCAGGTTTTTTTTTTTAAAGATTTTATTTATTTATTTATGAGAGACACAGAGAGAAAGAGACACAGGCACAGGCAGAGGGAGAAGGAGGCTCCATGCAGGGAACCCGACTGGGACTCGATCTCTGATCTCCAGGTTCACACCCAGGGCCAAAGGCGGTGCTAAACCGCTGAGCCACCCAGGCTGCCCTTCACTTCAGTTTTTAAAGGCAGACCAATTATTAACACCTGGAAGAACTAGTAGTATACCTTACAGCTTAGAAAAAGTTGCTCTAAAGTAATGACTGATTTCCAAACAGTATTATTTTGTCCATTATCTGGCTTATATTTAGCTAACTACACTGTGTTTCATCCCTGTGAACAGACACAGGGCCTCATATTTCATATTTACCCCTGGCCTAATGTTTGTTTCCCAGTTGTACTCAATGAATACTGTTAAATGACTGGCATTTAATTATTTTGTAAATATATAATCTTGGCTTTTAAACCTTAGACTTTATAAAGGACATTTATTTATTATTATTGAGCTGTTAAACATTCTATAGTTCCTAACAATAATTTGAAGAACAGGAGATTTGGAGAAGACACCATCATTCCTGGTTCTTGGTCTTATTGACTTATTGGTCTGGAGTAAAAAAACCTCTCTGTGACTCAATTCTCTAATGGGAACATGGTACTCCTCCAACTGCAGGATTAGTCTAAGGGCTGGATGAGGAATGTTGCTGGAAATGTTTTGCAAGGTGATTAAGAAAAGCTAATTGTAAACTTCATCTAAATTTTCAACTGTTTGAGGTAAGTGATCCTATCAGTCCACTATTACATGCAGAAATCGTCAAGGTTAAGACATCATTCTTTCCAAAGAGGATTTTTTTTTTTCTTTTTAGAGAGTAGCTAGAGTGGGCTCCTCTGAGGGTTCTCCTCCCACTTGCTCACCCTGCTTTCTTCTGAGTGTCTTCATTCATTGGGATACAATGCTGCAAAGCTTTATGGCATTTAATATTGTGGGGGAGATGAATCTGAATAAAGAATCACAGTTGAATCACTGCTAACCTTGATGGATTAGCACCACTGAGCTCTTCAAGATGTCATTTTTTAAGCTTTTTGAATGATTGGTTTTCAATGGCTCCCTCTAAGGAATTTTAATTTTGAGAGCTGCATAGACAAATGCACACACAAATCATTTAGTGTCCACCTCCAGGAGAAAGGAAAAGTGCTTATAAAGTAAAATTTCCTCGTTTTACTTCACCAGCTTCCTGCTAGAGCAGAGGTTTTCTTTGTTCAAAGTCTAAGTTGGAAGAATTTCTTCTAAGTAGTTTTAAGAGTAAGGAATATATATTTGAAAGGACGAAATGCTGTGGAGGAATTATCCACTATTTTTTCAATAATGTATAAAAGTGAAGCCTGCTAATAATGGATATGATTTTGCTGATGGTAATAACAAATACTTATTGCAGACTTGATGGACTCCATGAATTGTGCTAATCGTTTTATATACGTAACCTCACTTGATGCTCCAGTATGCTCCTCGAGTAGAAATTCTTTTTATTCCCATTTTATAGGAAATTGGTTTAAAGAGGCTTAGAGAAGTAAATCAACTCCCTCACTACCACAGACTGCTTGTGGTGAAGCTTGCATAGTAAATATGAAGTTCCTGGTTTTAACACTCACTCAGTGACCAAGACCCTTCAGGGACAGTACATGTGAACAAACGTTGTATACTCTACAGAGTGTTAAATATTTAGAGTGTTTTTGCTAATTCATTGTTATTGATAATCTGGGCTAACATTAGCAAGGCTGGCCTAGGAATCTGAATGCTTGGGTTAGAATCCTGCCGATACCATCTATTCACTGTATAACTGTGGTCAAATTGCTAACATTCCTGTGCCTCTGTATCTGGATAATGTGTGTGTGTGTGTGTGTGTGTGTGTGTGTGTGTGTGTGAATTCTCTATTTGAGAATTGTATTGACTACGGACACTTATGTGCTCCATAAATATTACCTGTTAGGATTACTATTGCTGTGGCTTTCCCTCAGAAGCCTATTTCTGATTGGAGCTTGAGAAAGGACACTGGCAAAGAATGCAGAGAACAGGAGAACTCTTTCGATTTCTTGCAAGCATTAAAGCTACTTCCCCAAAGTGAATTGCCCTCCAGGAAGGAGAGGCACTGCTTCCTTTGCAGGTTTTGTTTTTTTCTTGTCCACTCTATTCACACCCTCTGAGGAAGGACAAATCAGCCAAACCCCCAACAGAGTCACTGCAGTGTGGATAATTATGAACCCTCTGAGCCCTTGCGATGTTTATTATTTAGGCTGTAAGTATAGAAAATTAAAGGCCCATCATCCTCCAGTCTCTTACAACTCTACAGAAGCAGTCTGCAGAAGCCCATGTGGCACGTGGAGTTTTGCTGTCCGCACATCCTCTTTAGTAAATCGCTACCCTGGTGTACCCCCTGAGGCATTTCACGACAGGGTGAAGTCCCTTATTGTTTCAAATTTGCATATTTCCTGAGTTTGCAAATTTTGTTACATTTCTCTCGTTACCAATGTACCAAGTCCTTATAGATTTTTACTGCATTTACTGTAGCTTGAAATGGTTTCTCAGAAACAGGACATTACAAATCCTGGAGGGAGACACAGGATTGGAGATAGCTTTATTTGAAAGTTGTTCAGGAATTGTTCAGGAATGCTTAGCATTAGTCTAGAAAATAATTTTTCCTCAACGTTTTCAGATGGACACCTTTATAGGGGGTGATACTTATGTGTAGAATCTATTAAAGTCCATTTTGAGTACTAGAAACCCAAGCTGGAAGTGAGGAGAGGCCCGCAGTGATTTATTCTAGGAGAAGGAAGATATAAGTGTTAACAAAATACTTTTGAAGTCCTGGGCATTGAATCAAACACCTTCTTATCCTTTCTGACGTGTGATTGAGTCTAAGATAATAATTTAATATAATTCTCACAACGGTTTTGTGAAATGGGTATTTTATAAATGAAGACTCAAGGACTGCAAGAAATTTAGGCATGAAGGGGTTCAATAAATTAGACATGACCTTTCATTACCTTATCTATGAAGGTAACAAATTACCTCAAATTTTAGCTTAAAAACAACAGAAGTTTATTATCTCACAACTCTCAGAACATGAATAGGAAGCACTGTATTAACGATTGTTATGTCTGTCATGAAGGTGCCATTCCTTATGCTGGGTATAGCTGAAGTGGGATGTTCGTTGGATAAAATCATGCAACTGTAAGGTCATGCAGTAATGCCCATTCAGGCGCATGTTGGTTATTCCAAGTGCTGTTTACAGTCTGAAATCATTTAAACTTCACAGTGACTCATTGAGTTGAATATGAACATCATCCCCATTTTAGAGGTAAGGAAACAGACTCTGAGAGACATTAAATCTTGCTCAAGTTTTCACAACTAGTAAGTGACACAGAAAAAGTCAAACCCAGGCAGTCTGGCTGCAGAATCTGTGTTCCCAATCTCTACACCATACACTCTAGAGGCTGGATTAAGCTGGAGCTTGTATGCCACAACCATATCACTTTATCCAGGGAATAACTGGAAGCTGTTGAAGAATAAAAGTAAGAAGAAAATTATACTTATGCATTAGAAAAGGGGTCCTGACCACAGTGCACAGCACAGATTGAAGAGATGGAGAAGCAAGAGATAGGAAGATTGGAAAAATACTGTATTTTATTTTATTTTATTTTAATTTTATTTTATTAAGATTTTTATTTATTTATTCATGAGAGACATACAGAGAGAGAAAGGCAGAGACATAGGCAGAGGGAGAAGCAGGCTCCATGCAGGGAGCCTGATGTGGGACTTGATCCCGGGTCTCCAGGATCACACCCCGAGCTGAAGGTGGCACTAAACCGCTGAGCCACCGGGGCTGCCCTAAAATACTGTATTTTAAAGGACAGTGTGAAAGCTGGTGTAGTAGGTAAGATTGGGTCACTTTGAGAAGGAATGGGAAATAATACTGAAGAACACTTCACTTAGAAAGAGCTTTAATTTTGTGTGTGTCTCAGTATCTTGTTTCAAAGACTGTTCACCATCTTCCTCTTTTTCCTTCATATACGGAGGTAGCCTCATCCAGCTTCTCTTGCAGTTTGCTGTGACTATGAGAATGAGCTTTGGCCAACAGAATGTAGGATGAATATGATTTGGGCCACCCCATGCATTCTTCTTTATTCCCTGTCCTCTTCTGGCTGACTGATGGCAACCCCAGGATGAGTTCAGAAGCCACATGTTCAAGATGGCAGACTCACTACCAGCTTGGATTCCTGAGTGACTGTAGAGCAGAAGCACACCTCACCCCCAAATCTTCAACACACACTTTATTTGCCGCCTTGCTTGACTGTTACATACTGATACTGGGCGCTTACAAATTTGGATCTGTTTGTAATCACAGTCTAGCCGAGACTCCCTAATACATATCTGATCTTAACAGTGCTAAAATTATGAAAGCCTATTGCGCAGAGATATTTTAAACCTTTAGTGCAAACTATTTCTCTTTGATACAACTCTCTCATGCTCTTTTACACTGTATGTTAGCTAACTGGAATTTAAATAAAAACTTAAAAAAAAAACCAACTCTCTCATGCTCTTTGAAAACTCTGTCACAGTGCTTTTGGGGAAGTCCTTTTGGATATATTTTGAGTTAGGGGAAATTAAAAAGAGAAGAATGTGAGAGGAAAAAAAATAGTACCTCATGCTTCAGGATTTAAAAACGATGTCATCTGCCCTGGTGAGAACAGCATGAGAGTCAATCATTTGTAACCCATGGAACATTGGGTTTCTGAAAGTACACTATTCTTAACTTAGGTCAATTTCACTGAAGAGGTTACTCTGGTGATTACCCCAAATACGTAGAATCCGTATTTTAAACACAATGGCAGGAAACCAAAAATGGGTAGGCATATTTCTGATTCTCAGAGAGTACAAAGGGGCCCCTGAAGACTCACAGCACTGGAAAAACAGAAGAAACTGGGTTTGTTTCTTTTTTTGAAGAGCAATCAACCTCAAACTTACTACTAATGACTGTTTCATTTCAGTCTACCCACGTGGTTTTGTTTCTTACACTCTGTAAATGTGAGTCTTTTTGGTCATTCAAATAGATTTTCCAGCACTAAAAATATCAGGGGCTTAACTGACAAATCAAGGGTATTTTTGACGAGACAGTAGATTAGCCCTGGGAAATTCTCCCCACCTGTTGAAAAAAAAGACACACACATATACACACACACAAAACCAGACACCTGAGAGTTACAGAGACTCTTTCAGTGGTTGGCCCAAGGTTTCTTTCTTTACCGTCTACCCATCTTTATTTATACATAAATGGCACATGATTTCTTAGGGCGGTATTTTAAAATATGCTTATATTAATTAATCAATATAGCCTTAAGTAATTCCCTACCTGTGACTTTTCATGCACTAAAAATATATGAGGATGAAATGCATGTTTATTTTTCAGGAAAAATTAACTCACTGATCTCCTATTGTTTTCAAGAGCATTGACTGGCACCCATGATGTGAACGCTCAGCTTCCTATTGTGAAAACCGAAGGTGGACTGTTTATGCAACTCGATGAATTTCTTCTGCCTCAGAAGTGGTCATCTACCTTCTAAACTACTTTACTCCCAACTAACTTTCATATTCTGTGTTCAGTCAACAAATGCTTACTGGATGGGGACTTTGAGCCTGGTTTTGTGGTACATACTGAAGGTCTAGACCTAGACCCTCTCCCTGCCTTCACAGAAGTTGCTGTGAGGAGGGAAGCCAGATTTAATCAAATGATCCCACAAATAAGTATTCGCTTATGAAATAATAAATGCTGCAAGAACAAGGGGCAGGCAATTTGTGAGCAAGTAACAGAGGATCTAATGGTATCCAGTGATTCAGAGTCATGCTTTCCTGGAGGAAAATAAAGGCTGCCATCTAAAGGAAATGCCAGCATTAGTTAGCCAGGTGTGGTACAACAAAAATGGTCAGCTGCCCCATTACGAGGTAGAATCCGTTTTCTTACCCTCAGAATCTGAGTTAGCCTTTGATTTGAGTATCCAGTAGAATGTCCACTTCAGCTCTTACTTCCTTGGATCACAGCCTTGAGAGCACCAACGGAAGAAGTCAGTCCAGTCCAGACTATCTGATGATGAGAGGCCCCTGGAGAAGAACTGCCCCTGCTGAGTTCTCTGACACCAACCAGCTAACCCCTTACTTCAACTGTGAACAATGCCACCTCAAATCATTCAGCCGGGTCCTGAGGCCAGATACCTATAGCTTACAAAAACAACTCTAGCAGATATCAGGGGATCCCAGCCTTAATTCCTGACCACCAAATCAGGAGCTTATGAAATGGTCATCATGTTAAGACACTGAGTTTGGGGGTGGTTTGTTATATGGCAATGAGTTACTAATAATCCAAGTTTGGTCTGGGGACTGGGACTGAGTTCTAGGCAGAGGGGGAGGTGTAGGCAAAGGTCAGCTGAAGGAAGAATGCACTTTTAGGGGATGGAGGGAGAGGGGAAAGGCAGAAGATTTTGGAGAAATAGGCAAGGTTTAAATGAAGCAGTCTCTGTCAGAACCTGTCAAAGACCTCCATTTTTATCTTAAATGCAAAGAAAGGTCATTAAATGGATCTTAAGCAGCTAAGTGACATGGTTAAATTTACACACGTGCATAGCTTTTTTTCTTTTACCAGACTGCAAACCCACCCTGGTGGGAGTCTATAGGGGACATCCATAGTGGAAGTTCAGGAAGTCTTGTCTCACTATTTGACTAGATCATCAGAATACCCAGTAGGATAAGGTTGAAATAGCCCAGGAGTCTAGGCAAGTTCAGATGGTTGTATATGGTTCAAAAATAGAGGAGATAGGAGGTGAGACACCATACCTTATCACAGTTTAAAATCACTGGGGCATTCTATTAATGGCTGAAAAAGTCATTCTAACCAAATTCCCATTAAAAATCTGTCTTTGATTCATCTTCTGATTAGCCAGAACCCACTGCTTTCTTTGTATTTGAACTAGAGTTCCATTGACTAGGTTGGCTGGTAAATAGGGAGGAGAGATGCAGGGAAAGTCAGATGACTCGCTGAGTCTCTGTCTCCAAACCTGTTAAGGCTTTGGCCTTAGTGGTTTGTGAAGCTCAAGAAGTTGTCAACGTATCAAAGGAGAACCTTGGAAGTCTATGGCTAGTTTACTTCTTAAACAATATGAATTGAGCAAGGTCTCATGGAAATACCGATGGGATTTGGAGTCAGATTGTCTTAAGTTTTAATATATGCTATGCTATTTACAAATTGCATGGCCTTGGGCTAATAAATCTGTTTGCATCAGTTTCTGAAACTGTAAGGGGCACAGGAATAGTAGTCTATCTACCATGCGGGTGAAGATTAAATGAAATATATACAGAAAGCACCTGCACAGAAAGTTGTCAATTAAAACAGATTTACTTTCCATTTTTCTTGAGAGTTTCTGAAGAACTTTGGAGAGTATTTGGCAAAACCAGTGGCATTTGGTTTTTGTCCGTGTATGTTTCATTCACGCTTGAATTTTATATTTGGCCTTGCTCCAGATTTGTCTAATTTCAAACAGGGACATCATCTTTCCTAGACCCATGTTTCAACCTTCTCTTTACTCTCTAGTTCGATGGTTCTCAACATGGGCTGCACTTTGAACCCCCTGGGAAGTTTTAACAAAAATATCAATGTCTATTTCCATCTCCAGAGATAAGGTTATAATTTGTCTGAATTGTGACCAGGTCATTGGGATTAGTTTAATAAAATAATCTTTTGTAAATAAGTATGTGCATGAATCCATTGAACTGCAGAGATTTTTTATTTATTTATTTATTTATTTATTTATTTATTTATTTGAGGGGAAAAGAGTACTACTTATTCCCGGAACTCACTGTTGGATTAGATCTATAGTCAATGTTATTTTTACTACACCATAGAAATGATATAATTAAGCCTTTTTAGTCAATATGGTGACTAAATAGGCCTGGGGCCACCTGCTGGGTAAAATGGCTTTGTGGCTTATTAAATGAACATTCTTTAAGCCTAAGGGAAACCAGCCTTGTACCGAAGACCAAGCAGTTGCATCTCTCTTCTTTACTTGAGATAGAAAATAAAAATACGAATATTGCATTTAAATTACAGGGGCTCATGACCACCTAATATTCATCTATTTGATATTAACTCATGTGATGTGATTTCTGTTGCTTTATACATTTGGACTTCTCGATTTCACTTAACTAATTCTTCAATTAGGGTATGCTGCCACCAGGTGGCAATAAGGGCCTCAATGGTGATCACCATCTTTGAGTAATAATGGTTCATTCACACACTTACTCTTTCAAGGTTATTTGTAAAAGTTAATATACCTTTCACTTACCATCATTTAAAATCCAAAATGTAAACTTTAATAGCATAACTGAATTAATATAGTTAATTTTAGTTTCAGTAATTATAAAGACTGTATAGATAAGTGTGCATGCATTGCTGCATATGTATATGAAACTCCACATGTCTACATGTATGAATACTTTGAGAGAAATTCAAATTGAAGGGAAAAGTTCATACCGTCCTCACTCTCCCTTATTAATGACTCGTCACAACATAACTATGCATTGCTCATTTCTGTGTACTACAGCCAAGTTTTGCTGTTAGTACCTCTATGAGATTGAGAACTATGATGGAATGTCAGATAAATTTAATATTAAAATTCACTCATGGATTCTCAAACTTTCTTTCAATGAGTATTTCCTATTAAGGAGTTATTGATATAGCTGTTTTCCGCAGCCTGCTAATGAAATGATTTCTGTCAACATTACTTTCTGGTAAGTTATCTTTCACTCCTTCTACATGGGAGAAGTACAGAGGTTAGTGACAAAGCTCTGTGTTATTTCTGGGCATAGTGACTCTTCATGACCCATTCTTCCTAACTACAAAAAAGAAACTTTCTTTCCTTTGCCAATGGAAGGGGGCAATATCATGATGATGTACCCATTAGCTATGCATAACTTGAAAGCTATGCACAGTGATTCTATTGATAAGCTCGACTTTAATATCATTTTGAGCTTCTGACAGATTATCTTTGACATAATGACTTTACTAAGAAGCAGCTTAGAAATTATTTTAAGACCATCTTGTTGTTGATAAAGTGGAATTAACAATCCCTTCGCATCTCCCTGTGTGCCAATTTCTTCTGAGGAAAACAGTCTTAATGATACTTCCCCTCCCCCGCTTGACAGCATCTATACCAGGAGACATTGTAAGGGACAACAGCAAATTGCAACAGTGAATCTAGATGTGCCAGAAAGCCCCATTTCTGTGCTGAGCATGGGCTATTTGCACTACTTCTGAGGTGACTGGCTAGAATTTTGAGCAACCAAACCATTTCACGCCAATTGCTGCCTATGAAAACTAATCATATGCTCTCCTTTAACAAATTTGGCACAAAGACATTGGAGGCCCACTTATCCCAAGTTATCCACATGGAGCAAAGCTGAGCAGTTCTCCAGGTAGTTTCAGAAGCCTACACAACCCAAAGTAAGGAGAACTGGGGTCAGGGAGATGGGACTGCTGACAATACTATTTCTATTTTGAGTTCCCCTTGTTCCTTCAAACAGCTTTCTATTTAAATAATCCATGAACCTCAGGAATCTGCTCAGCTAAGCTGGCCCAAGCATATCACTTTTAAGACAGCCTTTTTCATGGCATTTACATGCAAGCTGTAAGTTGAGACAGTGTTATCAGACAATGGACATTTGTGGTTTTGATCTTCATGATTTTGACTCTTTGGAAAAGATTCCAAAGACCCACGAAAAGTTTTAAAAGCCACATCAAATCTCATCTTTCAAAATTCTGTTGTGGGCCACTCTACATAACTCTGCCCCTTTATTTTCTATATTTGTTCCCCGGTTAAAGGACCAGATTCGAGATGAAAATGCTTACCATTTTCTGAAACTGATACTCTGCTATTTAATCCTTCTATCATTATTTATCCCTTCTTATATTTCTGCCATGTTTCCTGAGTTAGAGTGTGATCTCTTCTGAGGCCAGGACCATAGTATGGCACTCTACATCAGTCAATTCCTGATTCAAAGTTAGGTACTACAATCCTCTACAGATGGACCAATCTTTGGTCCATCTAATTCACTTTTACATTCATTTGTTATTATGTTAATTCTCTCAGTATAATGCATTTGTGCAATAAATATTTATTGAGTACCAGAATATTCTGTTATAGGTACTGTTCTTGATACTCAGTATCTAAGAATAAATGAAACAGACACAAATCCTTGTATTCATGGAGTCATATTCCAGTAGATGGAGGAAGTGAAATATATAAAAAGTTAGGTAGTGATAAGGAAGAAAATAAACAGTTTCTGAAGCCATCTTGACCAGATCAGGCGGTCTCCATGGAATCTCAGCCTAATTACAGTTCCTGCCTTAGCCAACTCCTGGTGTACCTGGTGTGAATGCTAAAGAGTAGAATGTTGTGTGTGCTGAAGGCTCCTTCACACCAGCCAGAATAATTGGGCTTCTTTCCTACTTCCTGCTCTGAATTTTACTTCGCCAGGACTAGAGTCTTATCTTACATATCTAAACCCTTGATTTGAAAAATTATTCCCAATGAATTCTTCCCAAACCTCACTGGTAGGGATTTTACTTCATTATTCCTCCCTCTAATCCTGGCTTAAACACTGTTCCAAAGTCAAATCATCACCTGGTGCCATGGTAGTTCCATTTCTCTGTGTTTTTTCAACAAAGTATTCATATGTTAAATATGCTTATCTATAAACACCATATACTAACTATATGCTAATAATAATGTGTTCATATGTTAAACTATCTGCTATATATGATACATTTTATTGGAAATTGAAGATATAAAGTTAAACAGGCCTGGATGGGGAAAATATACTTTCTATCAGACACAGTTTATCAGGTTTCACATGACCCTTTTTACATAGCAGGTACTCAATCCCTTTTGGTCAATATGAGATTGTTTTTAAAACTTTGAATTTCCCATTGAGGGTTCAAGGACTTTGGGTGTAGAAACTCCAATGTGTATGTATAAATATTTCCTTCTAGGATGACAATCATGACATTTTGTGAAAATAGACTATTTTTTTTAAGATTTATTTATTTGAAGGAGAGAGAGAGAGTGACCATGAGCATGGGCGGGGACGGAGAATAAGAGGGAGAAAAAGAATCTCAAGCAGACTCTCCACTGAATGAGCCAGATATGGGGCTCAATTTCACCACCCTGAGATCATGACCTGAGCCGAAATCAAGAGTTGGACACTTAAGCAACTGAGCTACCCAAGCACTCCAAGAATAGACTATTTTTGAATAAAAAGATATACATGTAACAGAAATAATTTCCATAATAGTATAGATTTTTACATCTAATAATATCATCATTTTTGAAAATTTCTGTTGAATTAACTTTTAGTCACTTTATTTGCATGCATAAATTGTCAGGGATTATAGATAGCTGTGTGTGCAAAAGTACCTGACAGATTCAACTGGCCATTGAATCTTAGCATGAGACAAGTAGATCCTTCTTGAGGACAGGATGGTTGGATCTAAAAAGAAGCAGTTTAGAAAGGAAACAGTCTGGAACAAACCTAACTTCCTCAGCTTAATCAGATCTTGCCTCATGCACCTTATGTCTCACCACATGTCTGCAAATGTCCATGGACATATGTTTTTATTATTTCTTCAGCTTCCTGAGTTCCTGTTTCCAGGTGATTCTCACAGATGCCCCTCTTCCTGCAGTTGTTCTGTTCTCCTTGCTTTATGATGATTTTGTTGTAGAACTGAGTTTATTAGTTTGAGTTACTGCCTGTACTTGAGAACTATCTTTTCTAGGTCTTGCTGTTCAGAGAATGGTAAGTGGATGGACACAAATGCACAAATACACATTACCTGGGAGCTTGTTGGAAATTCAGAGTCTTAGGTCCTGTCCTCAAATGGTTGAATAAGAATATGGTTTAACAAGATCCCCATATAATCCACATGCATGTTAAATTTAGTGAAGGGCTGAAAGTCTAGAAGGATGGTAAATTAAAGACAATGAGAAGATGCATCTTTCGCACTGTGGGAAGATATAGCTTCCCACCCCTATTCTTACCTAGATGTTCCATAAGAGAAGAACTTACTGGTCTACTGTGTTTGACTTTGGGTCTCTGAGTGGCAGGACTAGGGTGAGACAAGTGAGAGACTTGGACAGTGCAACATTCTGGAGTCACTGACTCTTCAGGTGTCCACCCTGCAGTTGCAGGAATCTGAGGGTTTGTGCCTCCTTCCATTCTGTACTCATGGGACCCTGCTTGCCTCACTGTAGGCCTGGCCCCAGTGAGTGCCCAGACTGATCACTGAGTGGGAGCAGCCATTGATGAAAGGTTAACCACCTGAGTGTGAGCATCTCTCCTCCTTCCTTTCTGTTCCTTTGGAAAAGCCCCTTTAGATGTGCTTTCTTGTGCTCCCCCTCTACTTTTATGCATACATTTTCCTTGATTTGACAGGAAAATTTGGGACTAAAATGGAATGAAATGAAAAGGGTTGAAGAGCCCCTCCAGGCTATTAGTTGGCTCCTGTCACTCCACACACTTCACTAGGAGTTCAGAGCATCACATCAACTCAGGATGACCTAAGTCATTTTTAGTCTTGTCATGAGTCCTTGTGCATACATCTTCCTTGAGAGCCACATAGAAGGGTGCTTGGAAAATGGGGTAAGATTCAGGCATTCCTGCATTTCCAACTCCCTACCAGGAATTCCACATTGAGATATACTGGGAATTTATATGTTATTTACAGGGTGTTGATTTATTTTCTGTTCAGATGATGATCCCAGGAGCACAGCTCCCATAGTAGAGAACCCTGAAGGGAGGAAGTTTGAGTGATTGGTTCACCACAATACCACAGACACCTCCAGAGGTGTGTGGGACCTGGGGCAGACTCCTGCACTTTCAATTGTTCACTTTTCTCATCTGTAAAATGAGAACCATGATAATAATTCTCACTGTACAGGATTATTGAAAAGATTAAATCAACAAATGCATGTGGCAGGTACTTCATAGACTACTATGCAAATATTCTTATTAGTAACTTTGTAATTAAGTCTAAAAGGAATGCAGGAAACAATATTTTTTGAATAAAAGAGGCGCAGAGTATCATCTTAAAGTATGTTAAGTATCATCTCAAAGGTCCATAGTTTGTAGGTACTGGGGCTGAGCCTTAGACCAGAGTGCCCCATTCCATTCCCTGCCTCCCCGTCACACTGCCTTTTGGACACATATATTGACATCTCACCATTTATGTTCTCTGAAATTTGAATGACACACCCTCCATATATTTTCCCTCTTTATATCAAGATATCTTTTTAGATTCAACCCCTTGGAAGCTAGTATCTTAACTGAAATTATTATTGATCAGCTCCTGGCAGAGCTGGAGGTAAGGCAATAACTGAAGCAAATAGGTTCTTCCTATTTGCATTTCAGGTGGGTCAGTAAAATGTGGCACTGCAGTTGTGCCTGCATGGTAATAAAACATCTGGGAATTCACAGTCCCTCTGTAGAAGGCTTGGGCTAACATTTAAGCCAGGCCATGAGACTCCACATGGACTAATAATCCCCCTGGCCACCCAGGTGATGCTTTCCTGAGCAAACCAAAAGCCAACTTGGAACCGCCCCAACCTCCCTCCCAAAACCCCTCCCCAATGTCTTACCTGTCCCAGACTCTGTACTGCCTAGCTTCTCCAGTTGCTTGGAGCCTCCTGACACTCCACTGGACACTCTCTCCTACCTGTTTCTAAGGTCAATTTTCATTAGAGGCTGGAGAAAGTCCACAGACTCCAACATCCTGAGATCATCAAGTGCCCTATTTGTGTACCTCATTTCTAAAGTCTAGATTTATCCCTCCACCCTGTCCCATTCTCTTGTCTAGAGTCTAATTTGGGGACTTTGAAATTGAGATATCGACTTGCTTTTTCCTAGATGACCTTCTTAGGTGACAATTAAGCAGGCAGATCTCCTACTTTATATTTCCAAACCCTTTCACCATACTTTCTGTGATCCCCACCCCATAGTCAGCAAACTACCCTAATCATTCATTCATTCCCTATTACATTCACTTTTTTAAATTCAACAATGTTTATTGAGCATCTTTATGAGAGATTCTGCTATGCTTTGGGGACACAATGGTGAACACTGGTTTTGTGGAGGCAGAACTTCTTGGCAAAGACAGACATTAATTTAACAACATGAGATAATTGTTAAGCACCCACTATGTGGCATGGATTGTTCTTAGCATGGATACAGTAGAGAATGAGCAAGTATAATCTCTGTCTTCATACAGCTTACATTGTACTGGGGTAGGATGGGGAGGAGAGCAATAGACGCAAAATAGTAACATGCCAGGTGGAAGGAAGTGATAAGAAAATAAAGGTGGGAGACTGGGGAAACAAGCAATGAGTAGTTTTATTTTACATAAGATGATAGAAATGCTTTTTGAGAAAATGACACTGGAGCCAAGACCTGAATGAAGCTAGAAAGCAAGTCATACAAATATTTGGATGAAGAATGTCCTGAGAAGGGACAACAAGAATGGAGACCCAAAGGCAGGGGTGTGTTTGAAGTTACTTGAGGATCAGGAAGGAAGGCAATGGTTTGGAAGAGAAAAGGCACGTGGTGAGGGTGAGGTTACACAGAATGTAGAAGCAAAGAGTGATGGTTAGTTTTGTATAGAGCCCTGTCATGACCTTGTGAGAACTTGGGTTTTACTGAGTGAGGTGAGAATGCACCAGGAGGTTTCAAGTGTAGGAGTCATCCAGTCTACCCTTCTGATGACTCCCAAGAGAGAAGAAGGTTGGTTGGACCAGGGTGCTGGCATTAGTGTTGGTGAAGGTATTTTGAAGGTAGAGCTATCAAGATTTGCTGAATGATCAGACCTGGAGTAGGAGAGGAAGAGAGAAGTCAAAGACTCCATGACTTTTAGTCTGAACCACAGGATGAATGTGGATGTCATAGATCAATCTCCCAATGAAGGCTAACATTATAAGCTGAGATTAGTTCTGTAGTTGAGACTCTGAACCCCATAATTTATTTTTTGGTATATTTTTTTATTAGAGTTCGATTTGCCAACATATAGCATAACACCCAGTGCTCATCCTGTCAAGTACCCCCCCCCCCCCGCCTCAGTGCCCTGCCTGTCACCGAGTCACTCTATCCCCCTGCCCACTTCCCCTTCTACTACTTCTTGTTCGTTTCCCAGAGTTAGGAGTCTTTCATATTCTGTCACCCTCTCTGATTTTTCTCACTCATTTTCTCTCCTTTTTCCCTGTAATCCCTTTCACTATCTTTTATATTCCCCATATGAGTGAAACCATATAATGTTTGTCCTTCTCTGATTGACTTACTTCACTGGAGGGTATTATGCTGAGTGAAGTAACCCATAATTTATCAATCTCACTTCCATTATTCCTCTTTTCATCCTCTGCTTGTCCACTAATCACATTCCTTCTTATCACAGGGACTTTGCACAAGATGCTTCTTGTTAAGGACTTTGGATATTATCTAATAGTATGGAAAGCAGGTGTTACACAATGCAGTGAGATGATCACATTAGAGCTTTGGAAAGCTCCCTTTGACTGAAGGCTGAGGATGGATTGGGAAGGGAGACTAGTTAGGAAATGATTACAGAGATAGGTGAGACGATGGCTTGGGCCAGAGTGTGGCTTGGGCCACATTAGATAAAGCCTGAGATGGGACCATACAGGAGGCACCAAGGTCTAGAGCCTTCCTAAGCAACCCAGTTGCCATGTTGCCATGGCTATAACTGGTGGGTCAGAAAGGACTAAATTAGAGTGTGGTAGGAGAAAGTAGGGGGCAACCAACAGGTATAGATTAAGTACAAGAGGAGGTTAAATGTGGTCTTTTGGGTGGAGCCCTCAGGAAGCCATGAGCTATTTCCAGGAAGAGATGACACATTTCTTTGATGCCCCAGTGGTTTTTAAATTTTTCTGCATGAAGTTCACCACTTTCTACACATGTACTCCTTTCCACACCCCTCCCCCTTCTAGGACTGCTTGAAACTCTTTGTTCCTGTCCAAAGTGTGCTGGTGTCCTTCTCTATGTTCTGGTGACCTCCTAACAGCTTGAAAAGGAGGCAGTATTGCACTGCATAATGGTTAAGAACACTGGCTTTTGAGTTGGACTAACTTGGATTTGAAACTCATTTGTACTACTTATTTATTATGTGGCTTTGAGTAAATTACCTAATTTCCTGGAACCTCAGTTTTCATACCTGTGAAATGGCAAAAAATATAACACCTATTTCATTGGATGGTTGTAAGGATTTAAAAAAAAATAATGCCCAGGAAGCACATGATGTGAGGTGCCAGTAATAATAGCTGATATTATGAAATTCTTCATTAGTGATAAGCAGTGTTCTGAGTGCTTCAAGTATATTAGCTCCTTTTATCTTCCAAACTATCCTCTTATCTCCAATTCACAGAGGTGGAAATTGAGACACAGAGAAGGTTAATAGCTCACACAAGGGCACAAAACTATGTTGTGGTAGAGGCAGGATTTGAACTCAGGCAGCCCTCTCAATCAGTAGATTATATATCCTGTCTCAAGTGGTAACTACCAAGCAAAAGCAGCTACTTGTATCTTCATTAGACATTCTCCGGAATGAACATTCTAGCATCTCAGTAGTGGGGAGTGTCTAGTTATCTGAATTTCTAGTTGCATGGCCACCTTTCTTTGTTGAGAATATTTCTAGAAGTGAATCCACTTTTTAAAAAAATCCTTGGGTTTCAAGACAATAGAATAGGCACTCAAATGCTAAATGAAAAAATGAATGATCAAGTTGTCCATAGTGACCCTTAGGAAATGTTGAACAAATGAGTACTGGAATTAGCAATGGTTAATTAGGTGAGGGAAAACCACAGTGAGGACTGGTTTAAATGGGAAAGGGACAATGTGGTTCTGATTGTGTTGAAAATGGCAGCAGAGCTAAGTGGCTTTGGGACCATGCCGTTTCCTCATGTTTGTATCAGACTAGTGCCTCTGCCAAGGTTTCCAGTCTTTTTGTAGGTGACATTTAGTGTCTAGAACATAGTTTATATCAATTCTAATATTTCCACATGCAATGTTACAAGTTATGATTCCCTGATATGGTGAGAATCAGTTTGTGTAGTGGGTCAGCTCAAACCTAACCACCTGGCTTTTGAATTCTGATTCCCTACTTTGTAGCTGTGTAATCTTGGGCAGGTAGATTAATTTTCTGATGCTTCTATTTCCCTATCAATAAATGGAGATCAAAATAGGACTTATCCTATTTCACTGACATGAAAATTAAAAGAAATAACATATACAAGAGATTTCATAGAGGTGCTAGTATTGTTGACCATTGTTATTACAGAGTGCCAGTTGTGTGCTATAATAATAAGGTAGGTGACCACTTGAGGAATAATTCAAGGAAGGCACAAAGCCTTTAGGTCCATAAGTTTCTAATCATCTGGAATAGAATTATGATGGCAATTTCCTGAGTCTGCTAATTATTTTAATGTCAATTAAATAAATTGCTTATCTCTATGTCAAAACCATTTAATGAAAAAGGCCATCCCAATGTATTGTATTCTGTATCCCATTTCAAAATTTTGACGTAGCAGTAAGTTTTATATACCAGTCTATTCTAACTCATTTCATTTCATTTCATTTCATTTCATTATTTCATTTCATTTCATTTCATTTCATTTCATCTCATTCTGTTTGCATTCTATACTATATTTCACACTTAATCATTCCACAACATTTTGTATTCCATCTATTCATTCCCCATATTCCATTCCATTCCATTCCATTCCATTCCATTCCATTCCATATTCCATCATCTTACCTATTTCATTTTATTTACTTGTTTATTTTACAGTTTTATACCTTCACTTGACAATCAGTAGTAGTTCTCATCTACATTAACTCTTGGTAGATTTTTGAAAGCGGAGACAGGTACATAGGTAATCAATGTATAGAGCTTGTTTGGTGGATCTTCATCCTCATTATCTTTTCTGGACAACCACACACAAATTCAACAGGGAACGTACCTCATTCCTTTGGCCTGGACAGCTTTATTGAACCTGGTGTCCATGCACACATCTGGGGTTCTCATCTCCTTCATGGCCAATCTCCAGATCTCTTTGAGTGCCTGAGTGGCATGCTTCTTGAAACCCACTCCAGAGATGCACATGTGAATGTCGATGGTGTATTCTCTGGTTGTTACCTTATTGGTGGCAGGAGCCACTTGGCTGGGCCCTTTTGGAAAAGCACCTCATCTCATTTTGATTCATCCTTTGCTGCATTTACTCTTAAATTCCATGATTTCCCTCGGCAAATCATCCCCCATCCTATGCTGTTTGATTTCACTTCTACTCTATTCCATACCACTCCATCCCTACTGATTCCATTCCACTATATCCAATTCCACATGTCTTGTAAGCCATGTCAGTCTGAGGATAAGAAAATGGTAACAATTTCCATGTTTCTTTGGCTCTCTCTCTGTTTTCTGTGCATACATTCCCCTCTCAAACTCTTCCTGAATATTTCTTGGGTTTCTCAACAATCTATAGTGTAAACTTGTAATCTGATGTTTTTGATAATTTGTAGCATTTCCCCCCTCCTATTCCAATTTGCTGTGATGGCATCTCTAGCTTGAGTCAATTACACTAATGGTAACTAGTTCGGAGAGTGTGGGCACTTAAGTCTCAGACTTTCTTCTCTATTGATGAGATGTCTCCCATTGAACAATGCTCTCTCCTACAGATAGAAATGGTTGTAGTTTCTTTCTCTCATTTGCCTCCTTTAATGGGTATAATTGGATCTATGATTATATTCAGTACTTAGGCCTTAAAGAAAAAAAATACTGGTGCTCCCAAAGGTCTGCACAAGCAACTTATACAGTGACCATGGAATTAAATTATTTGTTAATATCAAGACTGAGCAGAAAGTGGGCCTTGTAACCAACTAGGATATTTAGTACCCAAAAGATGAGGTGTGGGGGACATATTTGTCCTACTCAACAGTGACACCTGTTGACCCAGATGAAAATGTGTATATTCTAAGTGGAGTTGGGATAAGCTTTTTGAGATTAAACAAAAACAAGCAATAACGCAAATGGACAACTAAATAAATAACACATAGAAAGGCCGTCTGCTCCCATTTGAGTTGGATCCTGTACTACCAGAAGTGAGTTAGCATTAGCCAGGATAAAACCACATGTTGACATAATTAATGAGTGAAAGATGCTGTAGAATATTTAATCAACATTTAAATACAAACAATGAACTCTGGTCAGTTTAGAGAAACTAAATCCCATATCTACCTACCTACATACATACATATATTGTATGATATATATCATACATTTATATCTATAGTAGTGGAGGCTAAACCAGGAGTCAACTTGATAAAAAGTCAGAAGTCTTCTCACTGCAGAGCAGTGATCCCTATTTAAATTTTGCCTACTTATGAAAACAGAGTCATATCTTTCTCCCTTCCTCCTTCAATCCCTCCTTCTGTTCGTCCCTCCCTCCCTCCCTCCCTCACTCTCTCCATCCTTTCTTCCCTTCCTTTTACAAATCCATATCAAATAGGTTTATTAACACCGTGAGTCAGACCCCAGGTTAGGCACTGGTGATGAGCACAAAGTGGTCTACATGTAGTGGAGGGTGTTCATCACTATCAGAGAATCATTTTTTAAGGTATAATTGACATACAGTGCTATATTCATTTCAAGTGTGCAATATAATGATTCAGCAACTCTATACATTTCTCAGTGCTCATCAAGGTAAGTGTACCCTTAATCCCCTTTATCTATTTTCCCCATTCTCCCCACTCACTTCCCCTCTGGAAACCACCAGTTTGTTCTCTAAAGTTAAAAGTTTGTTTTATTATTTGTCTGTTTTTCCTTTGTTTATTCATTTGTTTTGCTTCCTAAATTCCACATATGAGTGAAATCATATGGCATTCGTTTTTCTCTTACTAACTTATTTCATTTAGCATTATACACTCTAGGTTCACCCATGTGATGGAACGGGCAAGGTTTCATTCTTTTTTATGGTTGAGCAATATTCCATTATACGTAGTATATGTATAATATATAATTTCTACATATATAGTAATATTCCATAATACACAGACACACACATATTACATACACACGCACACACACACCCTACATCTTCTATTTCCATTTATAGATAAACCAAGTGGGTTTGGTTGCTCCCAGATTTCTGAATCTTGGCTATTATAAATAATGCTGCAATAAACATAAGGGTACATATGTATATAGTTTTTAATTAGTGTCTTCATTTTCTTTGGGAAAATACCCAATAGTGGAATTACTGGATTGTATGCTATTTCTGTTTTTAATTTTTTTGAGAAAACTCTATACTATTTTCCACAGTAGCTGTGCCAATTTACATTCTCACCAACTGCTGTAGCCTCCAGAAGTGGAAAGGATGGTATCTGACTAGGGGAATGATGTAGACAATGGTAGGTCAGTGACACCTTTACTGAGGACAGACTTTTTGCCCTAATTCTTGGGAAGTCAATAGAAATTTTATAGAAGCAAACGAACTTAATGATATAAGAGTGAATGGTGTTTTGATGGAATAATCAATATCTTATGATTCTTTTATACTGATTACATTTTAGACAGAAGATGAGCTTAGAGAGGTAGGTTGGCAACAGATTGAGAAGAGTCTTGCTAAGGAATTTCCTATTTATCTTGTGGACTATGGGGAGCTTTTGAAAAGTCTTTTAAGTAAAGATTTAGAGGAAAATATACTTTTAAGGGGAGAATATTCTAGCTACATTGTGGAGAATGGATTGGAAAAGAGAGAGAGGGAAAGTGAGAGACAGCACATGACTGTAGGCAAGAAATCAGCTAGAAAGTTGATGTACTTTCTTGGAGTGTATAGGACAAAACATCTTGATCATATTTTATTTTTGTTGTAACATGGGATAGTGAAAAGAGCACAGCTATTAAAGAAGTAAGAACTAACTTAAATCCCATTCAGCAGCTATATGGTCATGGCAAATGCATAGACTTATTTGGGTCTGTCTCTACTTCTACTTAATGACATCCACTTCAGAGGACTGATGTGAGGATAGACAAGTATTAAATGCTTCAATATTGGGCCAACACATGGAAAGTACTAGGGAAATGGTGATCCCTCCTGACTCTACGGATCCTGCCCCTTGCTCTTCTTCAGTTTCTCTAGAGACACACTGTTTTATCCTGATCAGTGTAAAGGTATTCAAGAGGCCATGGCGTGCATTTAATAGGCTGTCTCACTTGTATAATTTCATGTCAGTGTATCTACACACATGCACACACACACACACCATACACACATATACTACATGGAATGTCCTGAAAGTGGAAAATCTTCCTGTGGAATATCACAAACAGAAATAGCACTGCAAACTAGAGGCCTTTACGTGAAAAATTCCAGATATACCAGTTGGTACATTCTAGAACACCAAGGATCATACCAGCATTTCCATCACTCTTTTGGCCTCCAGTTTCTAACCATGGAAACAGATATTTTGTCACCTCCATTTTAAATTTAGATTTTGACATCATCACCTGGACTTAACGTGGCTGGTGGGGAACAGCCAAGTTCACATGGCTGTTTTCTCTAATTCCAGCTTCCCTCTAATCTGTCCTGTCTTGACAGTTTTCACTCATTCCTTCACAGAGAGCTCACCACTCACTCCACTTTTTTTTCCCCTTCAATTCATGGAAATGAATCAGGTCTGTGATGGCGTCATTCAAAAGAGAAAGCTAATTAAAAAGGTCCCCTTTCCTTCCTCTTAGAGACCTTGCAATAGTTTTCTCCTTTTAGGAGACACAAGCCAGGAAGGAAGCTCTTCAGTGCAGCTGTAAATAGAGAAGCCTGGCTGGGGTTTGGGGGAAACAGGGTGATCATTCCCAGCTAAACTGTTAGCTCCCTGGGGACAAGTTTTAAGCTGCTTTGTCTTTTCCAAGGTCAGGCTAAACATAATAACCTCAGGCTACTCTAACCAGAAGAAACATGTAATAATGGGTCACAAACATTAACTATAGTGTAAGCATAGTTACACTCTATGGGGAAAGATATTTTGTAGGAGATGTTCATCCTGAGATAAGAACTCTAGTAAGCAGCAATGTTTATTTACATAGCTCTTCCTGTGTGTCAAGAATTATTTTAAGTGTTTTATACATGTCAAGTCACTTGATATTAGCAGCCACTAAAAGGACGAAATACTATTTTAAAGATAGGGAAACAGAAGTATAGAGGAAATAAAGAGACTTGCGCAAAATCATTCACTTAGTTAACATCATATTTGAACTCTGACCATTTAGTGCTGGAGTATATGCTCACAATCACTGCACTATATTGTTTTTTCAGTGAATCCTTAAGTGGGCATAGGTCAATCTGAAATAGTGTGTGAGAGCAAGAAGCAAACTGTCTCTAGAGTGGGTGGACCAATGATTTTTTTTTTTGACTGTATAGTGCTGAACCAAAAATGTGTCACATTTGAGTTAAATTGCCAGTATTTTCAAGTTGAGAAAAACTGGGAGTTTTGAAAGTAAAATAGGCAATGTAGACTTTATACGCTCTCCAACTGAAACTTCCATTCTATAGATTTGGAAATTAAAGTCAAAATGAGTTAAAAGAAAAAAAAATGAGTTAAAAGAGTTGTCTACTATTGGCCAGCCATGTAGGTGCAGAGATGGAATGAGTTATGGATGGAATGTTTGTGTCTTCCCCACCCGAATTCATATGTTGAAGCCCTATCCCCAATGTGATGATCTTTGGAGGTGGAGTCTTCAAGAGGTGATTAGATCATGAGGGTGGAGCTCTCTTATAAGAAGAGATATGAGAGAGATGGTCTTTCTCTCCCATGTGAGCATATATCAGGAAGGTGGCCATCTATAAACCAGGAAGAGAGTCCTCACAGGGAACCAAACCAGTCAGCATCCTGATCTGGACTTTCCAGCCTCCAGAACTTTTGTAAGTACATTTCTGTTTTTAAGCTACCTGGCTGTAGTATTTTTGTTATAGCAGCTCAAACTGAGGGATGAAACTCCATATCTGACTCATAGAGGGAGGCTTTGCTTCGAAGATCCTGTGATGCCTCTTCCTAAATAGATCTATCCTCAGACTCCAGAATCCCAATCTGTGTTATAACTTGACATAGGACTTTTGTAATCCTAACACAACTTTGACAGGCATTGCAGTGGACTGGGGAAAACTGGTGAGTAGATTAGAAGTCAACTCCACTGGCCTTTTTTTTTTTTTTTAAGATTTTATTTATTTATGAGAGAGAGAGAGAGACAGAGAAAGAGAGAGAGGCAGAGAGAGAAGCAGGCTCCATGCAAGAAGCCCGATGTGGGACTTGATCCCAGGACTCCAGGATCATGCCCTGGGCCCAAAGCAGGCACTCAACTGCTGAGCCACCCAAGCATCCTGACTGGGCTTTACACTTGATCCTGCCACTCACCATCTTAGTGACCACAGGCCAGTGTCTTAACCCTTGAAGCCTGAGTTTGTTCATTGGTAAATGGAGGTAATGTTATCTGCTCAATATGCCTCATGAACTTGCTATGAAACTCAACTGAGGTAGTATCATTGACAATATAATGTCAGTATAAATTAGCACCAGGATGTGTACTAATTCTCTTTGCTTTCTGACTGAAGATTTAACTTTTTGAGGGTATGTTCTCTCTATCTTACATGTTCTTGTAGTCCTCTTTTAAGGGTGCATGGAGTGACTAGACAGGAAAATATCAGTCATCTGGTGGCTCCAGTCAGAACAATAGAAGAAGCAGCCATGGAGTGATTATTTTGAGGGCAATTATTGTCAAACATGAGAGAAGATGTTCAAAGTGAGAGTTGTTTCCTTTCCAACTGTGTGAGCACAGGTCTATGAGGTGCCGGGGCCTTCCTGACCATCACTGGTCAGCATTCCACCCTGGCAGAAGCCAAGACTTAGTGTTGGGGGAAGGAACACTAGACACTGAGTCAGAAGACATGGCTTTAAATGTCTGCTCAAGTCTTCAGAAGCTGTGTGTCCTTAGGTAAATTATTTTACTTCTGTGGGCCTCAGCTCGGTTGTCAAGATTAAAAGATATTTTTGTAAGTATTAAGCATTTATATTAGCTCCCTTCTTTCTCATGAGCTTTATTATAGCACATGAATTTCCACTGGGGTCTTTTCCAGGTATGTATTTTATTTTTTTTTTCTCCATTCACCTCTTCTTTCTCCTTCTCCTAGTGAATCAGGTTGCTTCCCCTTCATTTTACCCCAATTCACCCTCCCAGATTGAAGGCATTTCTTCCTCTTAGGGTGAAAATATCCAGTGAGTAAACCCACAGTCCTTAATGTCAGGAAAGTCAGATCCATTTAATGTAATTTGGCTTTTGCCTCAGAGTTAATGCCTCAGGAAGAATTTGAATAAGCTTTGTCGTCTCTTTTTCCTGACAGAGTCTCAGACTGGATCTTAGAAAAATTCTGGTCAAGCTAAACAAATGATTCACTGAAGAATGAGGGGATTAAAAAAAAAAAAAAAAACTTGGCTGCTTGTTCACTCTTTCTAGTTAATGAATTGAATTGATACAGGAACTTCATCACGTTCTCAGGGAAATCCTGTTGGCTGGGGCTCACTCCTCAGCACCACTAAATTTAGGTCACAGCTCAGTGAAGAACAATTACAGATTCTTAATAAAAGATAATTTACCCAGTGACATCAAGCAGGACAGCTGGGCAGGCATCCGTATTTTCTTGGTAATGCTGAGGGGGTGGCAGACACAGAGTGGGGATAGATGTTGACAGAAAGTCATTTTCTGACCTTGCATATCCGTTGGCTGACCTGTTCTGGGGCATATGCCAGTCAATGTTTTTACAGCAAGTGAAAGCTAAACCTAGTGAAACCCCCACAAAACAGGTTCTTAAACTGGGCAAGGATGAAAATGAAGTTGGAAAAGAAGCATATTGGGAAGAGGGAATTCAGAAGTCCTGCATTTGAATCCTGTCAGCTCATGCTTTCTCCAGATAAATCTTTCTTTATTATGCCTTCTATTCCTGACCTACTTCACTCTCTATTTTACATTAATAATGAATTACAGTTGACTCTTCATAAGGCAGGAGTTAGGGGCTCCAGATCCCACAGAGTTAGAAATTTGCACAGAACTTTTAACCCCTCCAAAACATACCTACAAATAGCTGACTGTTGACCAGAAGCCTTACTGATAACATAGTCAATTAATACATATTTTTAAGTGTATGATATATGTATACATATATATTATATGTATTATATACTGTATTCCTACAAAATGGTAAGTTAGAGAAAAGAAATTTATTAAGATTATAAGGAAGAGAAAATATATTTACAGTACTGTACTCTGTGTATTGAAAAAAAAATCCATGTATAAGTGGATCCACACAGCTCAAACCCATGTTGTTCAAAGGTTTACAGCTCTTCATAAATTATACTTTCTCTGTTCTCTGTGTCTTGGCCCACCCTGTTGTTCCAGAATGAATTTTTTTTTCTCTCCACTGTGAATAGCTTTTTCTTGATTATCTTTTATTTTATTTTTTTTCTTGATTATCTTTTAAAGCCTAGTTCAGTTATCACCTCTTCCAGAAAGCTTTCTGTGACCCTCAAAGGGCTGCCTTCCTCTGAATCTTTGACTCCTTCATTAGACTGAGCTCTGTCAAAAAGGCATGGTGCCATAGGGTTATTGGTGCCACACTGGTAACAGGCCATTGAAACAGACTCTCCTAAGGACTTAACGATTTCCTTGTGGCTGAATCCAAGAGACATTTCTCAATGCTAATTTTGTAGCCCTTTCAATGGAATCTTAACAAGTTTTTTCTTCTATTGTAGGTGGAATCGTGCCCCCCCTCAAAAGATATGTTGAAGTCTGAATTTCTGTGAACAATTTGTCCTTTTAAGATCCTACACAATTTTACTAAGAGGAAATCTGATCACATCATTTGTTTCCTGAAAGTCTTCAAGGACCTAGTCTTTAAGGTCTAAACTTTCTACTATAGCCCACCATCCTGTTTAAAATCTAAATTGTGCCAGATTTTCCATGCTCCTTCTCACCTTCTACAATCTTATTTTTTCTTCAGCCAGACTTAAATGCTTATTAGTTTTCAAATACATTGTGTTTTTGCTACTTACAAACATTTTCTCATGATATTCCCAACACTTGAATCCTCTTCCCTATCTTATCCACTGGCCTAACCTTACTTATCCCTCAAGATTTGACTCAGTCACAATTTTCTCCAAGAAGCATTTCTGATCTGATTACCACTTCAGGTGAAATAGGGGTCCTATCTCTGTGCACCCATAGTACTCCATGCCTACTTCTAATATCATTTATTCCATGATATGTGTATTTTCACATCAGATTCTGAGTTTCTTGAAGGTAGACACTGAGTATTACTTATCACTATATAACCAGGATCTCAAGCATATCCCTTATTAAGTAAATGTTTCAGTAAAAGATGATTTACATTAATGAACCAAATTCTATGATGGGAGATAACAACCAAAATAAAAATGGCCTCACAAATCTGAGTGTAAGATTTGTTCAGGGGCCAAGATAATCTCTCCATTATGGTATGTATGCCATGCAGTGTTGTATCCAGGAATATGATTTGAAGAGGACAGAGTTTTTTTGTGTGTGTGAATGAACTAGCTAGCCATAAAACTCTGGCAAAGACTGGTGTGTAGGGGTTGGGGAAGGTAAAATTCTACCTAATTCCTATGTAATAGTCTCTCAGTAAATTGAAAAGTACATCTAGAGTCCAGAACTTGGTTCTGGATCTACTACTGCTTACTAGTTTTACAATTTAAGGGAGGTCTTTTTGCCTGTTGAGACTTTTAGTTTTTATATCTATCACACAGAAATTAGAAATCGTTTGCAGGGTATTCTGAGGATTAAATGTAACAACATATGAAAGAGGCAAAAGGGCTTGATGGATCCTGGAAAATTTCAACTTCTTTTCTTCTCAGGGTAGACAGGACAGAGTAGGAGAGAAAAAAATGTGAGTAAATTTTAAACAAATGAACAACACAATTAAAAACATTTTTAAATAAATAAATAAATAAAAATAAAAACATTATTATTATTATCTTTTTTTTTTTTTTTTTTTTTTTAGGTTGGAGGGACAAATGTGTCAAGAGTAACTTTCTAGAGAAACTCATTAAGGAGAAGCCATTACAGAAATTTTAGGAAGCTGTTGTGAACAATTAAGGAAGACTTTGGGTCAAATTTTTAAGAATGAGAAAAAGAAAAATTTGAATTAAATGAAAGAGTAGTAGCTAATTCTTGGATGCATAAATAGTACCATTAAATTTTCGAGTAGGATATCCTTGATTCTGATTGGCACCACTCAACTCTAATGATGAATATAAGTGGTATATATTAGTTATCATTTTTATTTTAAGCACTGTATATTTTATCATTTAATTTTTCCTTAAAGCTCTGCTCTTTATGTTACTTCAGTGATGCATATGTTTACATCAGAGACCCAAAGAAGAAAAAGTAAAATGTCTCTGCTCTTACTCACCTAGAAACTGCTACTAAGATTTCTTTATAGATTTTAAGATATTTTACTTATATATATTTATATTTTTCTGTAATGAGACTAGATTTTGCATGTTTTATTAAAATGTACTTTTTTCATTCAAAACACCATGATTATTTTTATGTGGCAGGCAATCATCTGTTGCCAGCCATGAGGAAGTAACCTTCTTCAGATTTACTTTCCTATCACAAACCACTCAAAAATGGTATTAAAAATCATACCTATTCTCCTAAAGCTGTTTGGAAAGATAGAAAGAGATGGAGTACTTCCAAATTCGTTCTATGAAGCCAGCATCACCTTAATTCCAAAGCCAGACAAAGACCCCGCCAAAAAGGAGAATTACAGACCAATATCCCTGATGAACATGGATGCAAAAATTCTCAACAAGATACTGGCCAATAGGATCCAACAGTACATTAAGAAAATTATTCACCATGACCAAGTAGGATTTATCTCTGGGACACAAGGCTGGTTCAACACCCGTAAAACAATCAATGTGATTCATCATATCAGCAAGAGAAAAACCAAGAACCATATGATCCTCTCATTGGATGCAGAGAAAGCATTTGACAAAATACAGCATCCATTCCTGATCAAAACTCTTCAGAGTGTAGGGATAGAGGGAACATTCCTCGACATCTTAAAAGCCATCTATGAAAAGCCCACAGCAAATATCATTCTCAATGGGGAAGCACTGGGAGCCTTTCCCCTAAGATCAGGAACAAGACAGGGATGTCCACTCTCACCACTGCTATTCAACATAGTACTGGAAGTCCTAGCCTCAGCAATCAGACAACAAAAAGACATTAAAGGCATTCAAATTGGCAAAGAAGAAGTCAAACTCTCCCTCTTCGCCGATGACATGATACTCTACATAGAAAACCCAAAAGTCTCCACCCCAAGATTGCTAGAACTCATACAGCAATTCGGTAGCGTGGCAGGATACAAAATCAATGCCCAGAAGTCAGTGGCATTTCTATACACTAACAATGAGACTGAAGAAAGAGAAATTAAGGAGTCAATCCCATTTACAATTGCACCCAAAAGCATAAGATACCTAGGAATAAACCTCACCAAAGATGTAAAGGATCTATACCTTAAAAACTATAGAACACTTCTGAAAGAAATTGAGGAAGACACAAAGAGATGGAAAAATATTCCATGCTCAAGGATTGGCAGAATTAATATTGTGAAAATGTCAATGTTACCCAGGGCAATATACACGTTTAATGCAATCCCTATCAAAATACCATGGACTTTCTTCAGAGAGTTAGAACAAATTATTTTAAGATTTGTGTGGGATCAGAAAAGACCCCGAATAGCCAGGGGAATTTTAAAAAAGAAAACCCTATCTGGGGGCATCACAATGCCAGATTTCAGGTTGTACTACAAAGCTGTGGTCATCAAGACAGTGTGGTACTGGCACAAAAACAGACACATAGATCAGTGGAACAGAATAGAGAATCCAGAAGTGGACCCTGAACTTTATGGTCAACTAATATTCGATAAAGGAGGAAAGACTATCCATTGGAAGAAAGACAGTCTCTTCAATAAATGGTGCTGGGAAAATTGGACATCCACATGCAGAAGAATGAAACTAGACCACTCTCTTTCACCATACACAAAGATAAACTCAAAATGGATGAAAGATCTAAATGTGAGACAAGATTCCATCAAAATCCTAGAGAAGAACACAGGCAACACCCTTTTTGAACTCGGCCATAGTAACTTCTTGCAAGATACATCCACGAAGACAAAAGAAACAAAAGCAAAAATGAACTATTGGGACTTCATCAAGATAAGAAGCTTTTGCACAGCAAAGGATACAGTCAACAAAACTCAAAGACAACCTACAGAATGGGAGAAGATATTTGCAAATGACATATCAGATAAAGGGCTAGTTTCCAAGATCTATAAAGAACTTATTAAACTCAACACCAAAGAAACAAACAATCCAATCATGAAATGGGCAAAAGACATGAACAGAAATCTCACAGAGGAAGACATAGACATGGCCAACATGCACATGAGAAAATGCTCTGCATCACTTGCCATCAGGGAAATACAAATCAAAACTACAATGAGATACCACCTCACACCAGTGAGAATGGGGAAAATTAACAAGGCAGGAAACAACAAATGTTGGAGAGGATGCGGAGAAAAGGGAACCCTCTTACACTGTTGGTGGGAATGTGAACTGGTGCAGCCACTCTGGAAAACTGTGTGGAGGTTCCTCAAACAGTTAAAAATATACCTGCCCTACGACCCAGCAATTGCACTGTTGGGGATTTACCCCAAAGATATAAATGCAATGAAACGCCGGGACACCTGCACCCCGATGTTTCTAGCAGCAATGGCCACGATAGCCAAACTGTGGAAGGAGCCTCGGTGTCCAACGAAAGATGAATGGATAAAGAAGATGTGGTTTATGTATACAATGGAATATTACTCAGCTATTAGAAATGACAAATACCCACCATTTGCTTCAACGTGGATGGAACTGGAGGGTATTATGCTGAGTGAAGTAAGTCAGTCGGAGAAGGACAAACATTATATGTTCTCATTCATTTGGGGAATGTAAATAATAGTGAAAGGGAAAATAAGGGAAGGGAGAAGAAATGTGTGGGAAATATCAGAAACGGAGACAGAACGTAAAGACTGCTAACTCTGGGAAACGAACTAGGGGTGGTAGAAGGGGAGGAGGGCGGGGGGTGGGAGTGAATGGGTGACGGGCACTGGGTGTTATTCTGTATGTTAGTAAATTGAACACCAATAAAAAAAAAAAAAAAAACTAAACTAAAAAAAAAAAAAAAAAAACCAAGGGAAAAAAACTTGTCAGGAAAGAAAAAAATTAAAGTTAAAAAAAAATGGTATTAAATATTTATTTATTTATTTATTTATTTATTTATTTATTTATTTATTTTAGAGAGAGAATGAGAGAGAGAGTACACAGGGGATGGAGGAGGGGCAGAGAGGGAGGGAGATATAGTTTTAAGCAGATGGAGCTGAACACAGAGTCTGACATGGGGCTTAATCCCAAGATCCTGAGATCACAACTTAAGCCAAAACCCAGAGTCCAATGCTTAACTGACTGAGTCACCCAGGCACCCTCCAAAATGGTATGAAATATTTAAAACAGAAATTTGCAAATGCTGGAAAACAGGCAGTGCAGGACTATGATCCCCAAAATAGGAGACACAAATGAGGTTAACCTTACAATCATCCTAGGTTTTTCCCTAAAGAGGGTGATGAACTGTGGGCAATAGGCAGACTCTGAAACAGTGTGGCAGTTTCCTGAATTGAGGAGGAAGAGATCATTCGGGGAAGAAGTAGGTATCTGGGATTTCCTGGAGGAAAGAAAGTACTATAAAAGATGAAGTGCTCCAGAAATCTGAACAGAGTTCTCTTAGACATCATTAATAGGAATTTCTATATGCATAGGATGAAACTTCATGAGACTCAACGAACAGTGACTTTGTGGAAAAAAGAATTATCAGGCAAACCTAAGTTGAAAAACTGCCAGCTTTCCAATAGACCTGGAGAATTGGTTGAGTTCATGCCAGCCAGAGTTTAGAGATCCTGTAGAAAACACAGGGGTTCCCCTTTCTCCACATCCTCTCCAACATTTGTTGTTTCCTGTCTTGTTAATTTTCACCATTCTCACTGGTGTGAGGTAGTATCTCATTGTGGTTTTGATTTGTATTTCCCTGATGGCCAGTGATGCACAGCATTTTCTCATGTGCTTGTTGGCCATGACTATGTCTTCCTCTGTGAGATTTCTGTTCATGTCTTTTGCCCATTTCATGATTGGATTGTTTGTTTCTTTGCTGTTGAGTTTAATGAGTTCTTTATCGATCTTGGATACTAGCCCTTTATCTGATATGTCATTTGCAAATATCTTCTCCCATTCTGTAGGTTGTCTTTGAGTTTTGTTGACTGTTTCTTTTGCTGTGCAGAAGCTTTTTTATTTTTATTAAGTCCCAATAATTCATTTTTGCTTTTGTTTCCCTTGCCTTCATAGATGTATCTTGTAAGAAGTTGCTGTGGCCAAGTTCAAAAAGGGTGTTGCCTGTGTTCTCCTCTAGGATTTTGATGGATTCTTGTCTTACATTTAGATCTTTCATCCATTTTGAGTTTATCTTTGTGTATGGTGTAAGAGAATGGTTTAGTTTCATTCTTCTGCATGTGGTTGTTCAATTTTCCCAGCACCATTTATTGAAGAGACTGTCTTTTCTCCGGTGGAAAGTCTTTCCTGCTTTGTCGAATATTAGTTGATCATAGAGTTGAGGACCCATTTCTGGATTTTCTATTCTGTTCCATTGATCTATGTTTTTGTGCCAGTACCACACTGTCTTGATGATCACAGCTCTGTAGTACAACCTGAAATCTGGCATTGTGATGCCCTCAGCTTTGGTTTTCTTCTTTAATATTCCCCTGGCTATTCGGGGTCTTTTCTGATTCCACACAAATCTTAAGATGATTTGTTCCAACTCTTTGAAGAAAGTCCATGGTATTTTTTTTTTATTGGTGTTCAATTTACCAACATACAGAATAACCCCCAGTGCCCGTCACCCAATCACTCCCACCCCCCGCCCTCCTCCCCTTCTACCACCCTTAGTTCGTTTCCCAGAGTTAGCAGTCTTTACGTTATGTCTCCCTTTCTGATATTTCCCATACATTTCTTCTCCCTTCCCTTATATTCCCTTTCACTATTATTTATATTCCCCACATGAATGAGAACATATAATGTTTGCCCTTCTCCGACTGACTTACTTCACTCAGCATAATACCCTCCAGTTCCATGGTATTTTGATAGGGATTGCATTGAATGTGCAAATTGCACTGCTGGGGATTTACCCCCAAAGATACAGGTGCAGTGAAATGCCGGAACACCTACACCCCAATGTTTATAGCAGCAATGTCCACAATAGCCAAACTGTGGAAGGAGCTTCGGTGTCCATTGAAAGATGAATGGATAAAGAAGATGTGGTCTATGTATACAATGGAATATTACTCAGCCATTAGAAACGACAAATACCCACCATTTGCTTCAATGTGGATGGAACTGGAGGGTATTATGCTGAGTGAAATACGTCAATCGGAGAAGGACAAACATTATATGGTCTCATTCATTTGGGGAATATAAAAAATAGTGAAAGGGAATAAAGGGGAAAGGAGAGAAAATGAGTGGGAAATATCAGAGAGGGAGACAGAACATGAGACACTCCTAACTCTGGGAAACTAACAAGGGGTAGTGGAAAGGGAGGTGGGTGGGGGGATGGGGTGACTGGGTGATGGGTACTGAGGGGGGCCCTTGACAGGATGAGCACTGGGTGATATGCTAAATGTTGGCAAATTGAACTCCAATTAAAAAAAAAACAAAACAAAATAAAATAAAATTTGTTTTTCAAAAAGAAAGAAGAAAAGAAAGAAAAGAAAGAAAAGAAAGAAAGAAAAGAAAAAAGAAAAGAAAAGAAAAGAAAAGAAAAGAAAAGAAAAGAAAAGAAAAGAAAAGAAAAGAAAAGAAAACACAGGGGTTTTGCTATAGATACCGCCAGACAGATCACACTAAAGGGGCACTAAACCGTCTCTGGATCAGCCCTAACAAAGCTTAAAAACAAGCTTAGGAAAAGTCAAATGGGTCCACAGATGTCCTCATGTGATTCTGGGCAAGTCAATTAACTTTCTGGGCTCAGTTTCTTTATCTGCAAATTGGGGTAATAACTAAAGTTATATAATAATAATGACATTCATTGAGTGCCTACTCATTATTAGAAACAGCTCTAACACCTGACTTCTAACAAGCACCCAACAAATTCTGGTATTATTATCAATAATTATATGGCATTCTGTTCTCAGAAAAAAGTATCAGCCAGTAGCAGAGCTAACACAAGGCATTTCTCTACAGCCATCAAACAAAATCACACTCAATGGGTGAGAAATAGCCATACCTAAAAAAAGATCCTATTACTTTAGCAATCAGCCAATTTAGGACTTACTCATAGTCCTCAATGACCAGTAAAATGAACTCAAAGACCTTTGAACTCCCATTGCCATTCACTTCCTTAGAGACTTTACCCAACTACACTGTGAAGCTTTAAGGGCAAGGACTATGTTTTATTCATTTTTATATTTCCTCATATTGCTGTATCTGTTGCAGAGTGGAATCACAATAAATGTTAATTTAGTTAAAGTAAATTCAGAAAGTGTTCATTTATCTACAGAAATTAGCTGGTAACTAAATACTATGTCCTGTTCCATTCTGCAGAGGAACAAGGAAGTTGCCATATGAATGCAATTAACTTTCCAGTTCAATATGTGGTAAGCAAATTCTTCTGGTATCAAAGGAGATTAGTTCTAACCTTTTCTCTACCATGTTGAACATTCAAGCCCTCAAGACACTCTGCTGGGGCAAATGGATGACATGAGAGCCGGAATGTTGTAATGTGCTCAGAACAAAAAGCCACTGCATCCAGAAATTAAAATAAGATTAGGAACTAAGTAGAAAGAAAGTTTATTAGAATATGTTTCAGAGAAAAAGCTGGAAGATGTTACATGGTTCCTTCCCTTTGGGGAAGGAAATCCTGAATTTAGATTAGCCCCCTGTCACCTTAACTGTCCTTCTCCCGTATTTTCCTTTTAAAGCAAAAGAAAACCTGCCAATGAAATCCATTTCATTCCCAGTCTTTGTCAGGCTCTCTGAGTAGAATAGTAGCTCGTTCTGGCCACTTGCTGAACACAGCCTGTGCTTTGGACTCAGGTCATTTTGGGTGTGATCCTGGGTTTGCCTCACACAAACCATTAGATGATGCACAAGTGCTTCATGTTTCCTTATCAATAAGAGAGGGAGGTTGGTGCCCACTTTTGAGAGTTGCTGTGCAGATTAAACCATCAAGTATTGAGTGTTCAGTGAAAGATGGTGTCCTTGCTTCATGTTACTTGAAAGAAGAGCAAACAAAATTTGATTCTAAAGGACATGTGAAGGGCAGGTAACATTTTTTTTTTTTATTCTTCCCCTTTATGTTTGTTCTGCGTCACTACCCAAAAGTCTTTTCTTTCTTTGATGATTGGCGAAGACCCTCTGTCCACCATGTCACAACAAGAGAGGTGAAGTTTTCTTCTGGCTCTTTGTGGCTGCTCTAGTCCTAGTAACTCAACGAAATACCACTTTCAGTCTTTTTTGAGGTCAAACAGCCTATGGTTAGCGTCTCTAGATGCTCTGCTCTGCCTTTCCCTTCAGATCATTGATGGCCACTTTGCAAGGGTGCATCATGAATTGGAGAGAGAGTCTGAAGCTCCAATAAGCCAATGTGAAGGCCATAAGATTCTGTTAGGGTAAATAGTTTAGCTTTTGGCCTCCAGATTATTCCTGAGGGGTAAGGAATATGTGTTTTCATAATTCTATGATAAAAGCTATTCTTTGCCTGGATTATACTCTCTCCCTTCCCCTTTTCCTAAAACAACTTGGCAAAATCTTACTCTTTTTTAAAATTTCAATTTTACCTAATGTTGCTTCCATGAAAATTTCTCCTTCCTACATTACATTACTATTTAATGGTCCCATATTTCTATAACTGGGGGTTTTCCCTATTAAGTATATGATACAATGAACGCACCCTTTCTATATCAAGAATGTATAAAATTTGGGTCCCCATGTACCCCTTACCTATATAAAAGTTGGAGCATCAATAATTCTGACCTGTCAAAATTTCCCTTGTTTTCCTTGCTATGAATTTTGGGGTCTCCAGGTGACTTTAAGTGTCTTTAGATAGAAGGGGTACTCTCCATGGCATAAGGTTGCTGGTGGATAAACAGAAGCTGGCCTTGGCAGGTTATGCCCAAAACCCAGTTGCAGGGAAAATGAATTAGTGTCCACTTCAGATTATATGTGGGGACAATAAATTGGCCAGAATCACTAGGCAGGGCCTCCCTTAGAACAAAATTCAGGTCCCATTCACCTCACCAGTGGTGACTTCTATCAAAGGCAGATATAAGAGGGCAAAAGTTTGATTGTATTGAAGGAAAAGAGAGAACCTAGAAGAGGGAGCATCACTAGGGAAACAAGGAATCAGATGTTTTCTGAGTTGGTGGTGTGAAAGTTGCTAGAAATAGTCCTCACTCAGGTGCTCTGAGATAGTCTATGGTCCTAAACTGACAGACTGTGCATTTTAGTAATAAGATTACCTTAGTTACTCGTATACCTGCCCTGGTAAACTATGATCTCCTTAAAAAAGGACTACATTTTTTGTATTTCTGTCATCCCTCTATGTCTAGCACCCAGCAACAATACGAAGTGATTTGTGATCCAGAAAGGAATGACCAAAGTACTTCCCCTCCATTACATACCCAACAGCACTTTGCTATTTCCTGTTGGTGGTGGTGATTTGCCTAGATTTGGAGGCCACAGTTCTGGCACATATTTCTAACAATCTTTCTCTTCAGAGTGTCTTTACCTAGGATGACCTTTTTTGGGGTGGGCACAAGAATATGACCCAAGGACCCACCCCTCATCCCAACATCCATGAATTGTAACAAAACAGTTGCCTCATGGCTGGAATAGTTCTCCAATCCTGTTGGCAACATCCAATGGCTTTGCTGGGCCAGCAGGCTGAAGTCATACTTGGAGTACATTTTGCTCATGGATAGTCATCTCAAATGCCAAATGCAAGGGTGACTGTCCATTGCACCCAAAATAAACCTGGGCAGTAGCCCTTGTAATGTTTTCTCAACTGAGGAAAATAGCTTAGGAAACATAATTGTGAGGGACTCAGATAGTGAGAGGACATAGAATCACAGGAATTCAAACATGAAAGGGACCATTGAGAGCTCTTTACAATCTTTCCACTTTATAAGTGAGAAAACCAAGGACCAGAGAGAGAAAAGTAACTCACCCAAGATTAAAACAATTGACAGGAAAACAAAACAAAACAAAACCCAGGTTTACAATTAAGTTGCTGGAGATCCTGAAGATACTCATCACCCTAAGCTGCTAAAACATCTTTTTTTCTGATCATGTGTAGGGATCCAAAGTTGGGCATAAAGGCAATAACCCCACCATATGTTGTATTTGACACTTTAAATGAGTTGTCTAAAATTAACTCAAAAACCTTATTCTCTATTTTGCAGAGGAGGTAACTGAAGCTTGGGGCAGGGTGCCAACTTGCCAAGGTCACCCAGACATTCAATGTCTGAAAAGACTCTGAAATATCTACATGCTTATTTTGGGGGTCCAGGATCTTAACCAAATTCCATGACAATCTGGTGACACTGAGAAGTGAATGATGTGTTGTAAATCCAAAATTTAAGACCTTCTTAATTGCCAGAGTATGTCCTCGGCCAAATTATGAGACGTGAAATTTGTCCTTAGACACAAGGCCACGTTCACTCACTCAGCCCACTTTAATCTTCTGGGGTGGTTCCTTTTGCTTTAAATGTTCTGTTTCTGTGCATTTGGGTGGCTTGGTTGGTTGAACAACTGCCTATGGTTTGGGTCATGATCCCAGGATCCCGGGATCGAGCCCCGCACTCTCTGCTCAGCAGGGAGTCTACTTCTCCCTCTTCTTCTGCCCATCCCCTCTGCTCATAAGCTTACATATTCTCTCTCTAGCTCTCTAATAAGTAAGTAAGCAAATAAGTAAATAAGTAAATAAATAAATAAATATTTAAAATAAAATAAAAGTTCTGTTTATAAGTGGTAGGGATTTAAAAGAAAAGTTCTGGCTGAGGATCAGGATCCTTAAATTCTGGTTTAAGCTGGGCTAACTAACTTCCCATGTGATCTTTGTAAAATTACTTCAGACGAGATCGGGCATGTTCAGGGTGGTATGGCCTAGACTTCACCTCTCTTTCCTTCAATTTCTTTATACTTTCAAAATAAGGAGGTGGAGTGGAACTAATCATTCTGAAGCCCCAAACTTAAGTAAGCTTGGTAGGAGCTTGGTAGGGGAGTTTGGATGATCAGTGATGCTAGTTGTAGGTATATTAAGGGGTTGGTACTATATATGACCAGGATTTGCCATCCATAGACCAGAGCGTCTTTGAGATGCTTTAGAGGTCCCTTCAAGTTTCAATGAAGTCCTCCCAGAATCGCAATGAAAGAACTAATCAGTGAGTTATCCCTTCCCTCCACTCCAGAAACCTACAGTCTGTGGGAAAGATCTCTGGTGGTGACTCCTGGGAAACAGTGGATCCAGTATTTTTCCCAGTGGAGAAGAACCCTCCTAACCACCAACCAGAAGAGAACATGATGTCTGCTCTTCTGTTATAGCCTGGAGCTATCCACAAGTGCTTATAGCAGGGAGAGAGAGGGACACTGACGTGTCACAGGACTTGGAAGATGCTGTGTGGAGGTTTAAAAAGTTAATAGCTCATTATAAAATTTATTTGAGGACTAGGCAATCTCCACATACCTATGTAATTAGGAAAAGGGCAAGTTAGAGCCAGAGAAGTAAAATATTACTTCATTTCACACACGTTTATTGAGTACCCCCTGAGTGTTATGCATTATTTTAGGCAGAGAAAATAAACACTAACACAAGATAGTACTGGCTTTGTGGAGCTTACCAACTATAGCAGAGATGACTGGTTGTCTATCAGAAATGTATGCTTCTCCTCTGGAGATGAGGGTTGCTGTTGGAAAGGGGCTCTCCTGGCAGAGCCTACTTTTCTCAAGAGTGAATTCTTGCCAATGTAATGAATGGGAGGGATGGGAATCATTTCTAGGGCAAAGAGCCTTCTCCACTCTCTCTCCTTATTTGTTGGCTGAACACACTCCCCTAGAGGACTTGGGGACCATGATTCCCTGAATCATATGTGGAAAGCTAACTGCTGACAATTAACACCTGCATTTACCTGCTAACATGAGCAGAAAATACACTTTCATTTTAAGGAAGACTATAGGCCACTGAAGTTTCCGTTTATTTGTTAAATCAGCTAGGGTTTCCTTAACAAATACACCCAAAAGTGTTCATGGAAGATAAATAAACCAGAATTTACAAGTCACTTAATTTTGTGTCATGATGAGTTAGTTCTATGTGCTATGGAAATACAGATCTGGGGTTAGGGAAAACTTCCTCCTGAAAGAGAACAGCCCATAGGACTTAGCTACGGGAAAGAATATGACTAGAGTGGAGTCAGGGGGATTTAAGGGAATGACAGGTGGAAGAAAGAAGGAACCTCTGAAAGAAGGAACATGGCACCTTCTATAAGAAGCAGGCTTCAGTGCTTGCAGCTGAGGTTCAAGCAAGGATTGGGGAGTTGACAAAATGGAATGGTAAATAGGGCCAGATGATGACATTATTGGAAGTTTTGACTTTGACAGGAAGACAATGGGGAACAAAGCATGACAATATTGTCAGATTGCTCTGGATCAGAGAAGGCAGAACCAGAAGGAGGAAATCATGCCTACCTTATCCATTATTACTTCCCACTCTCTAGTACAATGCCAGCTCCAAAACAAGGAGTGAATTCATTGCCTGATGGATGAACAAATGGGTGGACCATTTAAGAGCCTGTTATACTATCTCAGATGAAAGATGATGGGACTTATGCAAAGGTAATGAAAGGTAGCTGATGTGGATACAGTTGAGAGATTGAGTTAGAGAGTGATTGATTGAGTGTGGGAGAGCAGGGAGGACTTCCAGGTTAGTTTCACTTGGTAAGTTGCTGCTTGTATATATGACAATTGCAATGCCCCAGGGGTCTTTTTTATTTATTTATTTATTTATTTATTTATTTATTTATTTATTTATTTATTTTAGAGAGATGGAGAGAGTTAGCTTGAGTGGGGTAGGGGCAGAGGGAGAGAATCTTCAGATTCCCCACTGAGCACAGAGCCCCACATGGGACTTAATCTTACAACCCATAAAATCATGACCTGGGCCGAAAATAAAAGTCAGACACTTGACCAACTGAGCCACCCAGGCACCCCGCCAGGGACTGTTATACGTGTCTTATACATGGTAATTTATTTAATCCTTATAAAAACTCTATAATTTAACTCATAAATATCAGATGAGAAAAATAAGCACAGGGGCATTAATCATTTACCACAAGTCACAATTTACTCCTGGAGTCAGGAGTTAAACAGTCTGGTTGGAGTCTATGCTCTCCCAGGTATGAAATTTTTTTTTAGGATTTTATTTATTTTTTTGAGAGAGAGAGAGAGAGAGTGCACAGAGGCAGAGGGAGATTCTCCACTGAACAGAGATCCTGACTCATGTCTCCATCATGGGACCGAGACAAAGACAGATGCTTAACTGACTGAGCCACTCAGATGTCCCTGGGTATGAGATTTTTATCTGCTCTTATGGGACTTAGGAGGAGAAACTGAATTGGGAAGAAGAAAATGAGTTGACATTCAGACTTGTGAAATTTAAGTTGTCTGTGGAATACATAAGTGGAAATATCAACCAGGCAGGTGGATATTTGCAGTAAAATTGATGAAGACTGTACCTAGAATGTAAACTTTGAGAAAACTGGTCACAGAGAGATTGAGTTCATTGCAGTTAGTGTCAAATTGCTAATATAGGATGCAACCATGTGAGTGTAGACAATCCAAGATTCAGATTTTGTGCAGCATGAAAGATATGAATAGATATTACAGGATGTCCATAAGGGAGTAGAGACATTGAAATGAAGTAAACAGGGAAATGTAAAGACAGGAAAAGCTTTGGGTGCAGGGCTTGAAATAATCAGCAGAGCTATAGTACATCATGTAGGTAAGTTGTTCTCTATGTAATTTTGGGGGGCACTTAATTCTACAGTAATTATTTAATATTACTATAACTACTTATACTTTTCATTACACGTAATGTGTTTGGTCATTAAAAATTAATTTTTGCAATAGAATATACATTAAAAGAATCCTACCACATTTTGTAAGAGGAAAGAGGTGTTTGGACCAAATAAATCACAATTGTCATCACAATTTTAGAGCTTCTTACAGAATAACTGGAACAAAGTTGAGTCCTATTTGAGCATTTTGTAAGTCACATTAATATTCTATGTATGTTAGTCTAAAACAGGGAAAATAATACCAACGGAAAAAATACATTGTTGGGAGAAATTAGTAAATAAGTAAATACATTAATAAAAAGTACAAAGCCTTTATAAATAAATAAATAACAATAGTACTTATTTCTCCAGTGTGTATTTTTTTCTGGCTGCTCATACATAAAGGTACTGCTCTTTTGTTCTGAGCTAAACCCACACAAGTATTTTGGTCTCTCCTGGCTAGCTTTCGACTTTTAATTTATCATAATGATAGTATCAATAATAGTTTCTCAATTGAATAATGCTTTAAAGTTAGGAAATGTTTTGACACGTGTGGCTTATTTAATCTTCACACAACTCAGGGAGAGAAATGCACTCCATTTTATAAGTGAAGGACATGATGCTTGGAGATAGTTGGTTATTAATAATGCCTTCACTATCAACAGTGGTTATGGTTAACAAAGCAGATTTATTGAGTATTCATCTTGTTCTGGGCACTTTGAAACCATCCCACATCTTACTTTTCTTTTTTAATCCTCTTAACAAATTCATGCACTAGGTATAATTGTTATTCCTGTTTCATCTATGGTAAAGCCAAGGCTCAGAGAGGTGAAGGAGCTGCCCAAGGACCTAGGAAGAAGTTTTGGAATGGCACTTCCAGCCGAGCCTTCTGGCCCCTTTTCCCGCCCACTGCTCTTTCTCCTACTCTTCACATGCAGCCTTGTCTAAGCCAGCTTGTGCTTCTGAATTGGGATGTTTCCCAACGTGCAAAAATTATTATTTATGCATGCTTTTTAAGACAAGCCATTGCCCTGTGACTGCACTTTCCCCCATTGGCTTATCTTGAGACTGACCAGGAGGTGCTTACATGTGCAATTCCCAACTAATCCCTTCTCGGTGAACTTGATTTCTTATTTTTAGGGCCCAAGAGGGTGAAGATTGCCCAAGAACATTCTAGGGTTTATTTGAGGCAAACTCTGAAGAAGGTAAATTTTGTCCTTTCTTCCTTTATTCTACTTCAGTGACTGCCTTTTTGCTAGTATTACTCAAACTCTCTAGCTTTATTACCACCCAAAATACTTCCTTCCACTGAACTTCTTTTGTGTGCCTGGATCTGTGCTCTATGTTGTACATATAAACATAAATGAGATTGCTTTCATTGGTAGACTCATGACCATAAACAGGTAGGAATAGAGTGGCATGATAAATACTACAAAAGGATTCTTCAAGATAGAGAGAAGCACGAAGAATGGAATGATCAAGTATTTCTAAGAGTAAGGGTCTGATGGTTCCAGGTAAGCTTCCCAGGGCTAGAACAATTTGAGCAATTTTGGAGGACATAAAATTCCCTGGGCTGGATTTGGAAGTCAGATTTAATAAGAGGCAGAAGACTTAGTCTCTCTGAGGGAGCCTGGGTGGCTCAGTTGGTTAGGAGTCTGCTTTTGGTTCAGGTCATGATCTCAGGATCTTGTGATTGTATCCCACTTTGGGGTCCCTGCTCAGTGGGACTCTGCTTCTCCCTCTCCATCCATCCTCCCTCAGCTCATGCTGTCTCTCAATAAGTAAATAAAATAAAATTTAAAAAAAAAAGAAAAAAAAAGATTCAGGCTTTCTGAAGGCACAGAGATCTGAATTACTAAGACACATTCTGGAAACTGTGAATGGTCCACTGTCTAGGGAAAAGTCTATGAGATAGAGAGAAATGAGAAGTGAAGCTGGAGAGATAGATTACAGAGGCTTGTATATCATGCTAATTAGTGCTTTTTCTTGTTCCTACTGAGAAAAGCCAACAAAGGATTTCAATCAGGGCAGCAGCTTTATGAGATTTTTTTTCTGTGGGTTCATTCCAATGGCTAGTTGGGAATTAAGATCTCATGGGAAAGATTTTGTACACACAGCTTGAAGGTGGAGCCAAAGGTAGAGATAATGAGGGCCTCAATTAATGTAGATGCCATGGAAAAGGAAGACAAGTGTTCTGAGAGCTATTTATGAGAGACTCATAACCAGGATGGGAATGTTGACCGTAGAGTTGCTAAGGGTTCTGACATGAAAATATCTCATAGATGATGATACCATTCATCAAGAGAGGGATTCCAGGCCCATCAGGTTTGACAAAGTGTGGAAATAAATAAGTTTGTCCTGAATGTATGTTTCCACTTGAAGTTTTAATAGGGTATCCAGGTAGATATAGTGAATGAGGAGTTAAAAATATAGTACTTAGGCAAGTTGGTGTTTAGGAAAGCAATCTAGAGATAGAGATTGGGAAGTTATCAGCACACAAGTGGTAATAAGAGACGGTTTTTGTAAGAGAGAGAGAAAGTCTGCATTCTACAGAGCCAAAGAGAGCTAGGTAGAGGATAGAAACTCATGACATGCCAACATTTATGTGTGAAGAAAGCACAAGGAGGCAGAGAAATAGTTTCCAGAAGGTTTAAGAGAAACCAGCTTTCACTAAAGACAAGGGAAGAAAGCATTTTAAGGAGTTAAATGCCATCAAAGCAGCAGGGAATTAGATAAGGAGTGAAAAGGGTCAGTTGGCTGGAGCAGTTAGTAGGTCATAGAGCCCCTGGAAGAGAAGTTCTGTGAAGTGATAAGGCTCAGAGCCAAATAATAGTAGGTTAGGGAGTAAATGAAGGTTGAGCAAGTGTTGGAAGTAAATGCAGACCATGGGTTTACAAAGCCGAGGAGAGGGAGGGTAAGTGACTTTGCTGAAGATCATAAGGCTTCCAAATGGACTTTATAACAAATGACCTGATATATTAAAATGTCCTTTGGGGGCTTTCTCTCACTTGTTCATTCCTGTATTTAAGTATTTATTGATCACCTACTCTCTTTGAGACACCTGGGAGTTAGGGCCCTTAGATGTTACATCATACAAAGCAAGTTATGGATGATTATCATGAAGAGTGAAGGGTCTGAGATTTTACTCTTCCTGCAAGCCAGCAAGTTAGCCTGCCACAGTTTCATGGATGCTGGCAGAAGGCAGGAGATTCCTGGATCAGAGATGGAAGACAGTTGATTACTTAGAGCAATTATAGTAACTAGAGTACTTAGCATAATATCATTTCCTTAAGCCAATTCCCTAAGCTTTAATTCCCATAGGGTGCCACCAATAGATCCCTGTGATGCCGGCAGTGTTAACAGAAGAAGAATATTGAGTTTAGGGAACTTGGATTTTTTATAATGGGCAGTAAGAATGCCTAAACTTTGCCCCAGAAAGAGACTTAAACTCTATTATATTGGACAGTGAGCAAACCTATCTTCTGCTATGGAGGAAGATATTATCTCTAGTTTCCAAAGCTGTCTGCTATACAAATATCCTTGTAAAAACTAGTCCAGAACAAAGGATGGAGTGCCTCTGCTTGCAACATGTGTAAAAATGCAAGATATTCTTGGAAAATTGTCCCCTAATAATGATGTAGTACAGATTATATATTTCCTACCCAATAGTCTTTTTCTTCCACCAAGTGATAGAAAAATTGAATATATGCCAGGCAGCAATGTATCTAATTAAAGACTATGTGATAGCTGGAGTCCTAGCAACCTTCTTGTGACCATGAAGATTGTAGCTACATACCAGAAAGGGTAGAGTGACAGAAGGAGTCTGGATCCCTGATACCAGCTATGGGCTGCCTATCTCTGGATATTATGCGAGTGGATAAATCTTTATGTGTTAATGACATGGTATTGGGATCTGTTATTAGCAACCATAGCTATTAGTAACTGAATGCAATTACTAGCTAACATGGATGAGGGAGAGAGCACTAGATAGCAGAGCTCCAAGATAACTAGGAAACTATAATTATAGTCTTCATTTTACTACTAATTTACTGTGTTAACTTAAGCATGACAATAGATCTCTATGATCTTCATTTTTCTCAGCTAATCATTAAGTACTTCTCAGTTCTAATATTTTTCGTTCATCAAATTTTAAAATATCTTTCCTTTTTAATCTTTCAAAAATCAATTATTTGGGTATCTGGGTGGCTCAGTCAGTTAAGCAACTGACTCTTGGTTTCAGCTCAGGTCATGATCTCAGAGTCATGAGATCAAGCCCCACTTAGCAAGGAGTCTGCCTGGGGCTCTCTTTCCCTCTCCCTCTGCCTCTCCCCCCATCTCTCTCTCTCTCTCTCTCTGTCTCTCAAATAAATTAATTAATTAAAAAAACCCTCAGTTATTCAGTATTCTATTCTTTCTGGACAGATGCCCATCTGAAAAGTAACTAGATGAAAAGAACTGGATAATAGCTTGATTTGTTGCCTCCCTTCTCCCAACACCTGAATATGTACACTTTGGAGATGTCTTAACTTAGGGATATGACTTTCTAATGGATTTCTAGGTGTCTCAAAGCCTGGTAGAACAGGGACTTCAATGGAAATCTCTCAAAATAATATTAATAGCCTGCCTGCTATAATTTCTGTGTTCCTAGTACTTAGCACAAAGCCTTATTGCAATAAGCCCCTTATAAACACTTATTGAATGGATAAACAAACACCCTCATTTTAAAAAATAAGAAGTTAAGGGCCAGAAATGGGTGGAGCATAACTTTCTTTGGTCATATCTGCTAAACTGCTATTTCTAATGCCATGCAATGTGGCTCAAAAGTTTTTATATGAATAAATCGTTGACAATCTAAAATAGAGGTTGGAAAGAAAAAAAATGATATTTGAGTTAAATGGTTTCTGATTATCTTTTTTTTTCTTTTTTAAAGAACAGTAGGTCATTTGTTCATTGGAAACATAGCTGTCAGTTTAAATTATGCCCTCGTTTGAATAAATTGATATTGGATAATGAGGTTTCACTGAATGACTACATGTACTTTTTTCTCTGGGCTAAATAATTCCAATTCCTCTAACCTTTTCTCATGAATCGTATTTTCTCGGCTCTTAATCACTCTCTTTGTTCTCCCATGAGATTGAATAAAAATGTTAACCAGCAACAAATATCATGGAATGATTTTTACATGAACATTAGCCTTATGCTCACCTTTAAATACATCATGCCATTGGTGATGCTGGTATCAGATTTTGTCTTTTACATATAGTAGAACACTTTTCTATCTTACTAACGTCTAGAATTACCTCTAAGTTTATATTAATCTGTGGGTCTCTGATGCTAGCTATCTGTATTTTGCCAAGTATGTAAATAATTAATATCAAGCAAAAGAAACAGCAAGTTGGCATATGGGATTTCTTCATTTTCAATCTGGATATTTCATTTTTCCACTTATGAATCCATCCATCAATTCATTTAACTAGAATGTATTATTGCCCTATGCTGTGACAAGCTCTGTGCTAAATGCTAGTGTAGATATGAAAGAGAACCCAGAGAACTCATATCCTCAAGGGCCAACACCTACTATAAACCACCAATTATAATAGAGTATGGCCAATGCAAAAATATCAATACAGGATGCTATGGGAACACAAAGGCTCCCTAATACAATCGGATTCAGATGTTTTGATAAACAAGAGTAACCAGGCAAAAAAAGGAGATTGGACAATTGTTGAACTAGGTAATACTAACATATGCTATAAATTAGTAATGATTAAAGGATTGTAGGACTGAAAGAGATCATTTTATATATGCTCTTGCCATGACAAAAATAAAATGAAATAGACTTTCCTATGTCAAGTACTATGGTAGGTGCTGGGGTTAAAGCAGAGAAAAAACTAAATATGGTGAGGAGCTTGATATCTAGGGGAGGAAACAGACAAGTGAGCTGATGGTTAAAAATAGAGTGACCTAGTTCTTTTTAGAACAGTCTTGTTTATTTCCATTATCCTGGCTTAATTATTAACTGTGCCCCTTGCACTCTCGAAAGTGTCCTGGTTTGAATGATGAAATTTTATATGGTCATCCTTGTCTTAGGACAATGTGATAATAGCTCCCCAGAGGTAAAATGAGGCATAATGGGAGCCCTCAGGGTAGAACACAAGAATAAATTTCTAACCTAGTTGGTGGACCAGTACACTGACGGTACAGATGACTTATTTCTAGAAATTTGCAAAAGGTAGTGATTAAGTAAACTCCTTATCAGATAAATACTGGAAAAAAGTATCCAGTTAGCTGTTCTAATAGCCTGGCCCAAGCAAGTGTTGATAACTGTTATATGCATTTAGAAAGAAAGATGTCAATGAAACATCAAGTTGTATGCATGACAAGTCAGTTTTTCTCATGTGCAATTAAGAGAGATGTACAATCAATAGTGTGTGCTTTTGGAAGGGTAACAATATCAATCACTTCACAAGATTAAGCAGGTTTGGAAGGCTATCAAAATGAATCCTGAATTGAACCAAATGAAAATGTATCTAAAGATTTCTTGCAGGTCCAAGTAAAATGCTTATGCATGTTTGGTAAAATATTGATGCACACTTAATCATCAAAGTATTATTGTTTTTCATTATACAAATTTATATACTTTAGAGGAAGAAACAGGAGCACTTAAACTCAAAATGCAAAACATGCTTTGAGAATGGACTGAATTGGGATCCCTGGGTGGCTCAGCGATTTAGTACCTGCCTTTGGCCCAGGTCGTGATCCTGGAGTCCCGGGATCAAGTACCATGTCCGGCTCCCTGTATAGAGCCTGCTTCTTCCTCTTCCTGTGTCTCTGCCTCTCTCTCTCTGTCTCTCATGAATAAATAAATAAAATCTTAAAAAATAAAGAAGAGAATGGACCGAATTGACAAACAACTTACTGAGTAAAAATGACTCCTTTTCTTGTATGTGTGAGGTCTCCTGGCTGGATGACCCCAGCAAGCTAAAGAGGAGGGGGCTGAAGAGACATCTATTGTCATTTATCCATTTATTATTCTCAACTGTCTGTGTCTACAGGTCCAAGTGAAAAGAAAGAGGGATAGGCTCTCAGAAGGGCTTTTGAAGGGTCCAGATTAGAAGAAAGAAGCAAAGGAGAAAGACATTTTTAGCACCTCTACATGCCAGGCACTGGGCTGAGTGCTTTACATATGATACCTCCTTGACTCCAACAATGATCCAGGAGTAGATTTGACTATGGGAACCTATAGGCTTAGGAAGCTTCAGTGATTGGTCCAAATATAGGCCATATACACTGATAGTGCCTCATTGAAAGCCCATTTTAGCTAAACTCCAATGACATTTCTTCTATTCATTCTTCAATACATATCTTAGGTCTAAAAAATGGCTATTTTTTGATATATGAAGTTGTTTAAAGGAGAGGAGATGCCAAATGGAGAGACTGGGATGAATTAAGGTAGTATTCACCAGGGACAGAGCACGTTTACAAATGTTAACCACAGAATCTTCCATCATGACCAGAGGTAGCCAAAAATATAGCACAAACTTTTTGGCAGCAGAACAAAGAAAGAATAGGAAAAAAAAAAGAAATTAAACAGAGAAGATTATCATGTTCTCTGTAAAAGAATAGATGGAAAATCATGGGACCTGTATCAGACTTCTTGGTTGCAAGCAACAATAACCACTTTTGGTTAACTAAAGAAAATGAGGAAGGACACGCCAAAGAATTAGGCATCAGGAAATGCAATAACCGAGGCAGGACTTGGAATGAAGGGAGCAAACATTGACAGTTTCTTCTGGAAGCTTCCATCAGCATAAAGATCCAAATTGCAAGAAGAGAGTATCTGAAAGACCCAGTTTGGATGTGGGTCACATATTCAAGGACAAAGGAGGTATTTTCCCAGAACAAAAGCTACCTTACAACCTACATGATGTCATCCCCCCAAAAAACTATTGTATTTAATTATCACCACTATGGCTTTAATGCTTTCCCCCAATATATTAGTCTGCTAGGGCTGCCATGACAAAATGCCAACAAACTGGCGAATTTAAAACAACAGATTTTTTTCTCTCAAAATTTAGGAGGCTAGATATCTGAAATTAAGTTGCCCTTAGAGCCATGCTCCCCCTAAAGGCTCTGAAGAATAGTACATCCTTGCCTCTTCCTAGTTTCTGGTGGCTTAAGCAATTCTTGGTATTCTTTGGATTATCAGTGCATTGCTCCAACCTCTTACTCCATAGTCACATAGTCTTCTTCTTTGTGTGCTCTTTTCTTCTCATAAAGGCACTAATTATTAGTTTAGTGACCACCTTAACCCAGCATGACCTCACATAAACTAACTACATCTGCAAGAAACATTTCCAAATGAGGTTACACAATGAAGTTCTAGGTAGCTGTGAATTTAGGGGGGCATGAAATTGTTCGACTCACTACACACCCTGTCTCTCCTTGAAACCATTTGTTTCTATCAGAAAGCAACTACTCTGACCTCTAATTGTTGACTTACATGTGTCTTTCTATGGGCCCATGAGCCCTTAAAAGTACGGACAATGTCATGTTCATATTTTTTTACTCCTTATGTAGTACAGTGCTTGTACACTGCAGGTACAGAATCAGTTTATTGAATGAATGAATATATAAATGAACACATAACTAATAGAAGACATAAGAAAAACTACCAGGAGCTCATAAGGACACTTGGCATGGAGCCTTACACAAGATTATAAGAGCCCCACGTCCTTGTCTTACACCAGAGTAATACTATTGCAAAAACAGCAAATAAAATCATGTTTCTTGTCCCCCAAGCGGGTTTATAATGAACTGAATATTGAGAAAATTGACATTGCTTTCACTTTGATTCTTACAAGTTCTCAGATAAAATAGACAATTTGCAGCTTCCATGTATTTTCCTTATATTTCTCATCTAATTTGCCTTTTCATAGTGTGATTACATCATGCAATCCTGTTTATCTCCTCCTTGCCTTGGCCAACTTCCTTTACATTCACACCCATTGCAGATGAGTTTTGCTTTTCCTTCAAGGATTTTATTTTTATACCCTGCTTGTCTGCGCTTAATTTACATCTTCTCCTCCAGCTTCAAAGGTTTGCCAAGGCTGTGACTTCACCTCCTCAACAACGGTCAGTTTCTTCTTTGAAGCTGAGTTTTCATTGGAAGAGAGATGCTGTGTCTTTTGGCTCCTTTTCTTCATCCATGCTGTCAGAAGATGAGGGCAAACCACACTTGCCCTAAGGATTTTAAGGGATAAGCCTGATACTTTCTGGATGTGAGGAAACAGTCTGCTTCCCTGCTATGATTCGGAACAAGACAGAAAAATGATTCTAAGTTTTGGTAAAATCTTCAGAGATTCTGTTCCTTAAGCATTCTCTGCCCTGGGCATGTTTCAGGCATAAATGGGCATATGCCTTCTCCCACAAATTACCTGGGGGAGGCAGGCGATGGGCTGTCTTTCCCTGTTGACTCCCAATTCCCACAACATAAGCTTCCTCCTTTGCTGAGCTTGTCTTGATTGCACTTTGAGTTTACAATATATGATTTGTTTTTCATCCTGTTCCACGTCCTTGGAGAGAGCTCCCTTTGATAATTGTGCCAGGAACTATTGTGAGGGGAACCAATTGTACAGGAGGATGAAGTCCATGGAGGCCAGAGGTCCTCAGCATCCTGAAGAGAAGGGAGGTGCCACAAGAGGATATGATTCCAGGGAAGAGTCCAGACTCCCTTTCCTTGAGAACTCTCAGAATGGGACACTCAACTCTTCTACTGGAATTACTGAATCTGATATTTGGAAAGGGGCTAGAGAAGCCATGCAGCTCAAACTCTTCAAGAATGTGAATTTCTTGGGCTATATGGTTCATGCTGTGGCCCAAATCACCGGGACCAATATGGTACTATAGAAGACAAGCGGCTTAGAGTCAGACCAAATGGTGTCAGAATCTTAGCTCTGTCCCTGATGGGGTTACTTAGGCTAATATTAATAATATTGGCAAGCATATTTTGAGCACATACTATGGGCAAGGCACTGGGATTAGTGCTTTATCCTTAACAGTGAATTTTTACTTAATAACAGTTCTATGAGCAGGTATTATTATCTCTATTATTTTATTATTATTATTTTTACTTTTTATAAATGATAACACAAATACATGGGTCCTAGCATGGCTTCTAAGGTTATAGAAGTAGTAAAGAAAAGATTCAAGTCTTAGGGCAAGACTTGCAAGGTCATTTGCTGAACAACTATAAAATACTGTAAATAACCATATCTTGCCAATCCTTGTTTCCTCATCTGGAAGATGAGGCCAATAATCCTGCTTATAGATTAATAGAATTATATAAAATTGTGCTGAACTGTGAATGTGACTAGTCAGTTATCTAGAGCATAGGTTTTTGACATGATTATCAATGCTCGTCTCTTTTCTCCCTTCACTGTTGGACACTACACAACTGAAATCTCACCTGGAGAGACACTGGTCTAAAGACATTGCTGTTCTCCATGGCCACTGAAGACTGGTTGGTGGACTAGGAGTTTGAACTAGTAGTTCCTGAGGCTGACTTGCCCATTCCCAGGCAGCCCCATGAAAGCAAAAGCATGGAGGAGAGTGCACAAAGCTGCCAAGTCTCACTTTCTCCTCTCAGCACATCCTGCTTAAACCACCATCTGATGTGTGTTGGCCAGAGGAGGCTCCCTCTTGCTCCCTGTTTCACAACATCTGGATGAAATGTGGTTCAAAAGGGCACCAACTGAGAGTTGCACAACCCCCCACTCATTCAGGATTAAGAAAGGAAAGCATCCTCTGGCTCCTCTGCAGCCAAGTTGGGGAATCCAATCAACTACTCAGCCCCTTGGAATTCCTGGTGGGAAAATTTGAACCTGAGCCCTCTGCAGCCTTACTCCCTAGGGAGCAGTTATTAGGCCTGTTTTGTGAATTCTCACAGTGGTCCTCCCATATCAGCCCCCAGCTTTACAGAAACTGGGACTCAGCAAGATTCAGTCACTCAAAGTCATGCATGAAGGATTCAAACCAAATCTGTTTGATTTCAAAGCCCTTTTCTTCCCCTTTCCACTATTATACCAGACTGACAGTCCAGGAAACAAAATTTAGAAGAACCATTTACCCATTCATTCACTTACAAATACTTATTGAAAGTCTATGATGTGCCAGATATAGGCGATGGGGATATAGCAGTGGAAAAATGTAACTTTTCTGTTTTGACAGAGCTTTTAATTGAATCAAGTGGGAAACAGACAATTAACAAACATGAAGGTGTATGAAGGGCCAGATAAGTGTTAAACACCAAGAAGAAAATAGTAGTAAAGCTGAAGAAGACTTCTCTGTTAAGGTGAATAAAGTAGGGAAAGGATTTGTGTAAATATTGGGGAGAAACATTCCAGAAAGTGGAGACAAAAAGTTCTACATGCCCCTGGCAGAGGTGTGCATGGGATGTTTGAAGAAGATCATGGAAGCCCATGTGGCTGGTCAGAGTAGGTCACATCACAGATGATCTCTGCACCGCCATGTGGGAACCTGGTGTTTTCCTGAGAGAGATAGACCAGGGGTAAGGGGTGGTTTGGTGGGGCTATGATCTTCAGCAAGTCACTTCAATCTCAGTACCAAAAAATTGGATTACTGGGACTCCAGTTCCCCAACCCTACCTGCACAGCACATCCCCTATGCACCCAGCTGAAGATATAACTGCATGGGACCTATCCCCAGAGGCCATGATTCAGTAGGTCTGGGGCTGCGACTCCATTGGACGTTTTGATATGCAGGTTAACTTGGCAGCCACTTCCCTAGATCTACTTTGGGATTTTCCTGATTTACCCCTCTATTCATGATCTGAAATCAGTATGGGAGAAAGGGCTGTAAATACAATCTGGAGTATAAGCAGGTGTGAAAAGGTTTCTGTTATTGTTATCTGCGTAAGCAATTACAGCATGATCTCATTACTCCCCTCTCTCATCGCCGCTTCCTTTCTTCCTCTGAACATGAGGAAGAGATTAAATAGCTAAAGAGAGCAAATTACTACATTCTAATGCAGAAAGCTTTTGGATCAAACCCACTATTTCTCTGTGTACATTCTGATGGCCTGTAAATTGACCCGATCAAACTGGAAACTCATGTGCTATCTAAATAATCTGCTTGATATTCTGTAACATGACTCCAATTACTCATCCTTTCAATAAATTTAATCTATTGATTTGGATGCCTTATTCTATTTCACACTCTCTCTTGCTCAAGAAAAGCCTCAGTGGTCTCATAATGAACGTGAAATAGACTTAAAATAGACTCGGAGAATTCCCCCCCCCCAAACTCCTTTTATAACAAACCCAGACATGATAAAAAGCATGAACAATTGCTCTATTTTTAGGTGAGTGAGTTTTGAATTTGAAAATTGACACAGATAGCTCTGCCTATAGATTCATGTGGTATGTTCTACGTTAGGAAGAATGCATTTCACAATATGCAATCACAGGTGGAAACATTGATGCCCAATCTTTTTAGAGAATCAATTTAGACCCTAGATTTCTCTGGCACTAGCTCAGGAAACTTTGTCTGTAAAGGACCAGAAGCAAATATTTTGGCTTTTGGAATATGCAGCTTCTGTTGCAACTACTGAGCTCTACTACTGCACCACAGAAATAGCCATAGATGATATGTAAATGAATAGGCATGGCTGTGTTTCAATAAAACTTTATTTACAAAAATAGCTGGTGGGCTGTTTGCCAGCAGTTTGGCTGGCAAACTGTAGTTTGTCAAATCTGACTACTCTAATTCCCCTGTTTTTGTTTCTTTTTATTTTCATTTTAGGTTATGACATTGAAGCCTGAAGACAATATTGACTTCAACTTATGGCATAGTTGAGAAGGAAACTGAGGTCTCTTGACCCTCAGATCAATACTCTTTTGACTCTACCAGGCTTCCCTCTCTTGGGTGTTCATGTTGATGTTCAGCCCACACACTCCATCTTCAGGAATGAGTTGAATGTAGACTGGTTAGATTTTGTTTTGGGTATGAGTCTACTACCAATAGCTTAGTAGCTATTGCCTATTTATCTTTTCTTTCTGATTCTGGGGCTATGGAAGGCACTTTTCACCCTAATCTCTCTCTCTTTTTTAAAGATTTTATTTATTTATTCATAAGAGACACACACAGAGAGAGAGAGAGGCAGAGACACTAGCAGAGGGAGAAGCAGGCTCCATGCAGGGAGCCCAATGTGGGAATGGATCCCAGGACCCCGGGATCATGACCTGAGCCGAAGGCGGATGCTCAACTGCTGAGCCACCCAGGCATCCCATCACCCTAATCTCTTTTAAAAATACATTTTTACTTTCTGTAACCACAGCAGATAGAAACCAAGACACTAAAGGAACTGAGAGTAAAGTTTTTGTGGCCAGGAGTGAAGACAGTATCAGTGTTTGCACCAAAAACATCTACAAATGCAGTCCTTTTCAAAAAAATTTTTTTTTCAAATAACCTGTCCTCTCAAAAAGCTTCCTATTTGCTTTCCTTTGAGGATAATTTGTACTCAGATAGTACCATCTATTCCAGCTAAAATTTCCCTCGCTGGGGCCTAAAATTCCATTCATTTTATTTTATTTGAGAAGTAAGATAAAAGAAAGTAGATTGCTTATCTTGATGAAACAGGAAGTTCCAAACTCCAATTTCCTGTGGCTCTTGCAACCTTGCTCCAAAATGTTGGGTACAATTTTGCTTTCTTGTACTGTTTTATCTTCCTCTTTTCCTCTTTCTTGCAATAACAAAGTAACAAAAGAACAAAACTTAACATTTATTACTTTCTTTACTCTTTCCTATAGGAATCCCCCATATTGAGTTGACTTTGGTCAGAGTAAAGAGTTCTGGAATTTGCTGTGAAATTGCCACCTCCTGTTTATTAATGAAGGTTGAAGGACAATAGTCCTTGCTAATTGCAACCTTCTCTTCCCTATGCTATTAATTCCTCAACAATGATTCTAGGTTTACTTTGTGCTTCTTTGCCCTAATTATAAAGACAACACCCATATCTTAAGCTAAACTTCAAATCTCACAGTGGTTTATTTCCTTTCATTTTAGGAATAGAATTGAAAAAGATGACAAGTGTGGACATCTGTGGAATATTTTGGATAAAATGTGTTTAGTTGCTTCTTTTATTGTTTTATTTTTAGCATTTTTCCCCAGGCTATTTTATTTTATGCCAGTTGTCTGGATACTGGAATAAAATACTTCAATAGGTTTCCAGTATCTGGTTATCAGACCTCCTATTTCTTAAATTCTAGGAGTAAATGTCCTTTCCTCACGGTTACTAAAAACTAATCTCTTTAGTGATTTAAAAATGTTTGAAGGGAAATATAGGCCTGCCCTTTTAAAGATCAAAAGCCATTTGTATCAGCAAAAAATCAGGTTGTAAAAATCCCATAAGACAAAAGCTATAGTCAAAAAGTCATCTTAAATAATTCTATGCAAAATAAATTCTACCCAACAGAATAGTTCAAGGGAAGAAATAATGTTGACCAGTGATTTTCAACAAACCTTTTGGAAACTGGAGTTTCCAAAGTTTGGAGTGAGAATTGGAGTGACTATTGCAAAGACATTAGAGATGAATGGCACTATTAGAAACTGTCCTTCCCTAGACACGCCCACTTATGAGAGAACCAGCTGGGGACATGGGTAAGATAACTAAGGTAAAATAAAAGTATATTTTGGTTGTATATTTCTATTAATGGTCTTCATAAGAACTTACCCTAACAAAGAAAAGTTGAATGTCTAACAGGGCTGCCTCAGAGACTAAGGCAATATTGATTGCAATGTCTGTGCCAATTTCTATCCGAACTATTGACAGACTGTTTGATCAATTGACTCGTTGATGGCCTACTGAGTGCCAGGTATTGTGTGAGGCACTATAATGGTAACTTCTGTTTTATGGGTCAACATCACTCCACTAGCATTTTACTTTGCTGTAGTTATTCACAAGAAGTTATCTTTCCAACATGCCAAAGGCCTCCTTATTTCTTCCCATGTTACTCATTTCTATGATTATAACCATTCTGCAGACAATAAAGTATATGAATACGTTATTTCTGTAAGAGTTACTCTTACTGTTATGTTTGGTTAGCTTGCTTTCTCTTATTCTTGAAGTCCCAGTCTGTCTGTTTGGCACCCAGTCTAGGTTTGGTAGGCACTAGAAATATGGATGAGTGAAGCATGGAACCCATTGCTGTAGTTGGAGAAACACACATATATTAGCAAAGAAATGTTGTATCTTGTGACAAATATTTCACTAAAAGGCAAGAGTCATTCTGGAAGAGTTTAACAGCACTATCATGGATGACAATCTTCCCATAAGTGAACTTGATTTTTGAAACTTGTAAGTAAGCAGGGTTGTTATTATTCCGTTTGTGAGGTCAGCTCTACTATTTCAATAACTCACCTTCTTTCAAGAATACAAATTCTGATCACTACCTCCTGTTATAGACTTGACAGACATTCAAATGTATCTTCTACCCCAAAGTTCTTACTAATGACAACTCACTAGTATTCCAAGACTGGACTAAGGACAGAACTCCTTTCCTGCCAGGAAATATTTATATCTACTTGTGACACCATCCCAGAAATTGCAGATGAATTTTGATCATGATTTATTTGAAAGTCTCCCAATATATGCATATTTATCTTTATTACTTCTCCAGTGAGTTTCACTGAGTTTCTTTGGAAATAGATATCTTTGTTGTTTGCCTGATTTGACAGATGTCATCCTTGTACAGTAAATTCTTTTTTTTAAGGATTTTATTCATCCACCCATGATAGACACACACAGAGAGAGAAATAGAGGCAGAAACACAGGCAGAGGGAGAAGCAAGCTCCATGCCAGTAGCCCTACACGAGACTCAATCCCGGGACTCCAGGGCCAAAGGCAGGCGCCAAACCACTGAGCCACCCAGGGATCCCCTGTACAGTAAATTCTATAGTTCTGGATTCCTCAACTTATTTCTGTGAGTTCCATGTTTTTTCTGTTTTTCTGTTCCAATCACATGATACAATTAAGAGTGTGGATGTGAGAAGGTGTGAAAGAAACAAACACACACACACACAAAAGGGACCAGAAGAAGAATTTTTCTGATATAAATGGAAGTAAAAAGGGTTATATTTGGGAGGACAGCTACTTAGGAGGCATATCTATTGGACTACAAAATGTGCTTTGGGAGGAGGAGATGTGCAAGAAATGAAGCTGGGAACACAGGTAAAAGCCAGATCATGAAGTGTTTTGTATGTCATGCTGAGGATTTTGAGTTCTATCCTCAACATAATAGGAGATTCATGGAAGATTTTAACCACATCAATGAAGCAAGGGGATTTGCTTTTTTCTTAAAGTTACCTTGATGGCAATAGTGAGAACAGACTGAAGAGCCTCACAAAAGAACAACAGGTTTGGAAGCTGCTGAAAAAGTTCTAATGAGGAGGAACTAAATAGGAGCCAGAATATCAGAAGCCAAGAAAAAGCAGGAAATGAAGAAACATTTTAAAGAGATGATATTGTCCAAATTTAGTTCATAAAGACATTGGGGACTGAATTGATTCATTCATCCATTTGTTCATTCATTCGTTTGTTCATTCATTTATTCCACAAATATTTTTGGCTGCTATATGCCAGGCATGCCTATGCAGGGCAGTGGACAAAAATGAATGCTCAACTCTCATGTGGTTTACAATTTAGTGGGAGTGTGGAAGATTATAAGAAGCAAATACAGATCCAGTTATAGAGTTATTACAAATAAAACACTATGTAATTTAGGGGGATATTTTTTTAGTAAGGTTGTCAGGAAGACCTTTCCAAGAAAGATATTTGAAAAGGCACCTGAAAGAAGTGAAGAAACGAACACTGTAATATAGTCAGGGTGAGTTTTCTGGGGAGAGCTGACAGCATAATTGCAATCCCTAAAGTAGTGCACTCACTTAGGGTAGCATTGTAAGAGGAGCAGCAGGTTGGAGAACAATGCATTTTCAGAAGATGTCATTTGCTTCCCTTCAGTATCCTTTTCCTTTGGGCCCCAGTCATCATATCATCCTTGCTGGGTTTTTTTCTGAGGGTCTGGAATATTCCCCTGGCTTATTTTTAACTTACTGGAATCCTAAAGGCCCAAGGTTGTGCTTGGCCCTTAGAAGCACCAGGCATTTGAAGGGTCTTGATGCTTCATTTTTGTTTTCAGTACAGTTTTTCATTTTATTTCTTTAAAAAAAAATGTCCTACGGAGGCTGTTTATTACACTGCAGCAGTCAGCATGCACCAAGCAGAATTGCTTTTCATAATAAACCTATTCATCTTCTGGCTTGTCAGAAATTTCTCAAATTGATACTTATAATAAATATGATTAATACCAGATTGTATTTCAGTTGTTGCTGTAAAATAATTGGGAACAAATATCGTATTGTGATGTTGACAGTGTTGGGTCGGTTGGTGCCAAATGGCGGGAGCAGCCAACTGTATTTCATTAACAACCACATTGCTACAATGCTATTAAGTTTTTCATAATCCTTTTACTCAGGGTTGATCATTCATTCTGTTAAACAAATTCTTGCAACAATCATACTGGAAGTAAATCTGCCGGCGACAATCTAAGCAAGAAGGGCTCCCACAGGGACATTAGGTGGCCTGCCTGTGAAATATGCTAGTCAAGTATTGCAATATTGGGCTTAAGGATTAAAGACTAATCAAGGAACATGAAAAGGAGTCAAGGCCAATAGAAAAGTAAACTGGGACTTGCATTTGGGGGCTGAGGAGGATGGAGAGAGAGGGGTATGACTTTAAAAGAATGGTAAGATGCTTCATGATCCCGCAGCCCTCTCCAACTTTACCTGCTTCTGCCTCAACATCAGTTGAGAAAGGCGGATGGAGAATTAATTCCATTTCAACACAATTAGTACCATGCCACAGGAGAGTCCAGAGGAACCAGCAATGGCTTCCCAAGATGCGAACACAGACACTTGAGTTAGGTCTTTCTGAATGAACAGGACTGAGCCAGAGAAAGTTATGTAAGAGTATTTGAGTCAAGGTCAAGGGAAAGCATGGGACTTTGGACACAGAGGCTAACACACAGTAGGCAGTGTGTGTAGTAGGCACATTCCTTCTTATCTTCTTTCCTCTTCCTTCCTTCTTTTTCTCCCATGATCAAGTCCTCACTTGGCCCTGTCTCCATTAGCTGCTGCCTATACCTTTCTCCACCTAGAAAATGTCTAAGTTATTTAGCTCAAGCTATTATCATTTCCCATCCATGCCAAAACAAGTTACTACACCTTGGCTACTAATGTCCTTATACCACTTTCTGTTTTCCTGAATCTTCAACAGTCTTCTTTCTATCACTGTCCTTCTTCTGCTCTGAGGTACATGTTGCCATCTGTAAGCTCAGCAACCTAGACTGACACTCATATTCCAAAGTTTTGCAGTCCCTAGAAATACCTTCTCCTATCAGCCATCTCTCTGTTGTTGGATGGTATGGAACATGTAATCCCTACTCTATTTTTCCCATGATATTCAGAGAAACGTCAGAACTTCTCCAAGTGGACCCCAGCGGGGAGGGGCAGAACCAGCACTTAAATACAGATCTTCGAACATCCAAATTCACTTCCAACCATATCATGCTATCTCAATTCACTTCCAACCATATCATGCTATCTCAAAATATCGTTGGCCTAGATATAGGCAACACTACACCAAGAACACCATCCTCACAACTAAGACCCCACATTATCCAAAGGCAGCAAATGGCTTTAGATGTATTTGTTAAACTTTGAACTTTGTATCATTTCAAATTTTGTTATTTTATTTTCAGAAGTGGAAACAGCTGGCTTTACTAAACCCTTGGGCCCTTTCACTTTCCTATGAAGGTCTCCACCATATGTAGCTGTTCTTTCTTGAAGAAGTGTTGCAAGGTTGAGTTATGTGCCTCCTAATGATGTCACCCAGGAGGGGAAATCTGGCTTCTCAGCTCAGTTTGTTCTCTTACCAAATGATTGCATGAAGCTGCTCCCCAAAACGCAGTTCTGTCTCCACTGACTCCTACCAGGAGGGGCCTGGTTGGATGTAGTGTCCCAATCTGGGCAGCTTTCTTAACCTCTGTGTGTGGGGTGGCATCCCTTGCGATTGGGTGGGATGTTGCTGTACATTCCGTTTCAAATGCTCTGGCTCATACTCATTCAGGATGTGCTCCCCCACATCAGGGTCTGCCTGTGGTTTCCTCAAGAACTATTTGGATATACAACACACTCTCGGATCCAGGATTGCTGAGACCCTAAGGAAACTCTGAAACTTTAGCCTGAGGCCTCTCCACTGTTGTTTGCATTTTGGAAAATGCCAATTTGCCTCTTCAGCTGCCAAATATCTCCTCCAAACACATTCTGTGAGCCTTCAGTCTTGTCCAAGGCCCATGTAATGTTGGGTCTTGTTTCAAGCTGGGCCCCCATCTCAATTTCAGGGGCCATATGGTTTACTTGCCATTTAGAGAGAATATAACTTAGAAAAAAATTGGTGGGGCAGATACAGCTATTCTCAACTGCTTTGTCATGTCTTAGTTATATATGAACCTATTTTTTTTTCATTTACTAAAGAAGTCAGTGAATATTCTGAGTACCTACTGTGTGTCCCCCATCAGGTTATTTCCATATCACTCACTCAGTTGCTTTCTATATGACCAGCACTATCTTTATGACTAATGTTACAACCTATTTGAATCAATGTAGGCAAAAGAGAACATTTATGGGAAGAATACTGGAGAAATCTCACATAATCACAGGCTGGGTAGGGTGACATGGCCTCAGGGTCCACTGGACTTATGACTTGAGCTATTAATCTCATGTCTGTTTCTCACTGAGGGCCAGCTTCATTCCTGTCTTCACCAGGTTGGTTTCCCACAGGGTAGGGGATCGGGGTGCCATCAAATTCTGAGCTTCATATGCCATATCTTCTACTGTCATAGTCTGTACATCTTTACTGCATTCCAGTTACAACAATTCCTGGGAAGTTCTCTAGCTGGCCAGTCTTGGGTCAGATACTCACTCACAGCCCAATCAGCTGTAATCACAGAAGGAGGCAGGGTACTGAGGCATTGATAGAGCCATACATTTTATCACAATGCTTTCTTGAGTAGGAGAGAAAGGGTAAAAGTTACTTAGATCAAACACATTAGAAATAGAATATTTTATATATAACTAGAGAGTGAATAATCTAAACATCATTTGTACTGAGTGACAGCATCATTATTTTGCTTAAAAGTTACATTCAGGGGGATTTTATTTGAGCCAGTGTAGCTCTAAGCACTGAAAATAGTAGTGACTAAGACGAAATCCTGTTACAATTGAGTTTACATTAAGTTGGGAAGATAAAAATGTGTGAACAAATGAAGAAGAAAATTAGACAATGATAAATACTAAATAAAATCTTGAGATAAAGAATATAAGAAAATGAGTGAATGAGTACTTTAGGTTGAGTGGTGAGCCTCTACAAAGAGATGACCTTGAGCTGAGATCTGAATAATTTGATGAAAGAAGAATATACCAGGCAGAGAGATGAGCCAATTCCAAGCCAATTCAAAGGCCCTGTGGCCAGAATGAGTCTGGCATGTTCAAGGAATGGAAAGATCACAGTTGCCTGAGTATAATAGAAGTGACACTGGGATTCAACCACAGGTCTTAGAGATTCTAAATTCTTCCCTTTATTCTCTGTCTCTGGGGCTTCTGCTCAAGGTTGAGGCAAGAATGAGTAGGGGAAAGCTTTCCCAACTCTCCTTTGTGCTTCAGAGCAACATTGAAGACAAAATCTAATATCCCAGACACACATTCCTTGAGCCTCACTTCACCTTGCATACTTTCAGTGGCAGAAGATTCACTATCATTTAATTTTAAGACAGGTCTACCTGCTAAAAAATCCCTTCCCCTGTCAAAAATGCAAATCTTACTTTACCTTATCATATTTCCTGCACATTGGAGTTCGCATTGCCTTTGTTAACAGGCGGAATAAAGCTAGCCCCTCTTCCTTGGAAATGTCTGTCAAATATTTGAAGTTAATGGCTACATTTCCTTCATTCAGTTCTTTTCCCCTCATGAGAAGCAACCTCAGGTTCCCTTATTATTTTTCAGGGGTTAAGTGTGAAAACCCTGACCACCCAGGAAAATCACCCTTTCCCCACTGTCTTTTAAGAGTTAGCATCTGAGGACAGTGGCATGACCACTGCCAAATGCCTCGGAATTAATGTCTGTCTCATTTTGGACTTACTATGGCCTAAAAATGGAGTGTTTGGCAGTATCAACACACTATTGTCCCAATACACCATTTATCAAAGCCCAGAAGCACCTTGTCTTCTGTATCTAATCCTTGAATGCTTGCCTTTTTGTCAAGAAACTCACTGGCATCTGAGTTTGAGAATACCAGCCCAAATACTTTGCATTAGTGATGCCTGCTACACTACCCTATCTCACATAATTAGAATCTTTGGAGCATGGACTCCTCAATGACATGAACTCCAAATCTCCTGTCCTCAACTAGCCAGGATTAGAGGTTCTTTTTTTAAGATTTTATTTATTTAGGGATCCCTGGGTGGCGCAGCGGTTTGGCGCCTGCCTTTGGCCCAGGGCGCGATCCTGGAGACCTAGGATCGAATCCCACATCAGGCTCCCGGTGCATGGAGCCTGCTTCTCCCTCTGCCTGTGTCTCTGCCTCTCTCTCTCTCTCTGTGACTATCATAAATAAATAAAAAAAAATTAAAAAAAAAAAGATTTTATTTATTTATTCATGAGAGAGAGAGAGAGAGAGAGAGAGAGAGGCAAAGACAGGTAGAGGGAGAAGCAGGCTCCTTGCAGGGAGCCTGACGTGGGACTCAATCCTGGGTCTCCAAGATCATGCCCTGGGCTGAAGGACTAAACCGCTGAGCCACCCAGGCTGCCCGGATTAGAGGTTCTTGACAAAGAAACAAGCTGGCAGGAATGGTTTAGAATATAAAAGTGTACATATACACACAACACACACATATGTACACATACACATATGCGTACATACTTACATGGCTCAATATAGGTTCAAGCTACTTTATTACATTATGTAAAGGGGTAGAACTACTAAATAATTAAAATTATAACCTGATTTTTTTTTTTCAGAGAGAGTGGGAGGAAACAAGTGTGTGTGGGGGAGGAAGAGATAGAGGAACAGAATCTTAAGCAGGCTCTAAGCTCAGCATGGAGCCTAATGCAGGGCTCGATTTCACAAACCTGAGATTATGACCTGAGCTGAAATTAAGAATCATGCGGAACCGACTGAGCCACCTAGGTGCCCCACAACTTGACAATGTTTAAGGGTCATAATCATCAAGGGGAAATTGTCTTCAACAGTAGATATAATGAAGTTGGAAAAGTATAATCAGTCACATAGAAAAGGATTGAGATTTCAGGGAATGGAATAAAAAGAGATTTTGGGTTTCTAGTGCAAGCCCAAATACTGGAGTCAACAGAGTTTGTTTCTGTGCAGAGGAGCAATTGTTGTCTAACTTTATTCTATAGCTGTGAGTCTGGATAAGCTGGGGAGAAATTGGATGAAGCTGAGCCAGACATGGCACATTCATGTGCATGATCTCACTGCATCTCACAATTGCCCTTTTGAGATTTTACTAATCCCATTTTCCAGACGAGGAGAGAGAGGATCCAAGGGCCCCTGATCTAACCACCTCTGGGTGAAGCCTGAGTCCCGTGACCCTGACTGACCAGAAATCTCTGTTACGCGTGCCTTTTGTCAGTCTACGGGATCCTTTGTCAAGTCCCACTTCCGCTGCTTCAACAACAGAGGTTATTGAAGAGAGGCTGGAATGACTTCATCTCCAATTTCTCATTTTTCTTTTCTTTGGTCTCTTTTCTCTTTCATTTCACATTTCAAAATAATTTCTCCAATCACATTTCCTTTCCAAATTTCCTCTTAGCCCATGCACCATTTCCTCTTTTTCGACTGTTACAAATAGCTGTCTCCTAATTGGCAAATGGGAAGAAATATCTTACTCCCTGAGAATAATTAACTCTTTGTTAATTGTATATTTGTAAAGGGAGAGAGAGAAGCCTCTTTTTTACCCTAGCCAGGAATGCAACATGGCACTTGATTTATCAATACAAAATGACATCAGATTCATGGGTATGTTAGCAATGATGTTACAAGTGGTGAGAAAATCCCAATTCCTTAAAATTCAAAATAATATAATATTAAACACCTTTCTGGGTAATTAATATAGTGGAAGTTCTTTGAAATATAATCCTTGAGATTTCTGACTTTCTACATATTTTATTTAAGTGTATATTGGTTGCCAGGATTTTAGCTTTATGCTTGGTAATATATTTTTGAAAGTCAAAAAGAAAAAAAAAGTCCTAAAATAGAGTGCCTAGTTGGCTCAGTCAGTAGGGTGTCCACCTTGGGCTCAGGTCATGATATCAGGGTCCTGGGATCAAGTTCTGCATCAGGCTCTCTGCTCATTCGGGAGTCTGCTTCTCCCTCTCTCTCTACCCCTCCCCCTTGCTCATGCTCTCCCTCTCTCTCTCAAATAAATAAATAAAATATCTTTAAAAAAAGAGAAAGTCTAAAATATAGATATTTCTTCTGTGACAAGGCATTTTATTCCCATTCCTTTCACATGCTGTCTATACCATCTGGTAGACTTATTTATTGATTTAGTTATTTACTCAATTAATAAATATTTTTTGGACCTCTACTACAGGTCAGGCATGTGCTGTACAGCCAGTGATAGGATAGTGATAAGAGAAGCATATTCCCACTTTTGTGGGCTTTGCAGCCTCTGAGGAGAGGGGCCATAAATAACAATAACAACAAAACAACAGACTGTTACAAAACAGATCAGACCTATGCAGGACGTAAACAGAGAGTGATGGGGCTGGGCATCTGTCACATTAGCTAGGGAGGTCAGGAATAGGAGGTGATGTGATTGATTTCCTAAGGAGGAAAAGGTGTCAGTCATGTAGGAGAAGAGTAAAGAATACCTATTTCTCTTGTAAATGAGGATGCGTCCTGATTTGACAGGCCTACCAGGGTGTACAGAGACCTCAGGAATTGTACCAACCCCTCTGCACACCAGCTGCACAGTAGAGATTAGAGCATTTAGAGACTGCTTCCTGACTCTCAGCATTTTGACTCTTCTCACTGGTCTGTTTCCTGTTTTCCCCATTTTGCCTTTTTTTTTGCCCTTTTCTGCCTCTCTCTCTCCCTGTTGTCATCTCCAGAGTCCTGCTAGATTTCCCTTTTCTCTATGCTGGACAATATACTTTGAATAAACAAACTGAACAGGACAGCCCTAGATATGTTTATAGTGTGTGCTGGAGAATATCAAAAGCAGAGCATGAGTGAGGCCCAGGGACCCCCAGCCAGGCAGGCTTCGCATTGTTTCTGGGTGAGAAGGCGGGTCCCCTGCCTCAGCTGGCTTGTGCTTGGTTCCCTAATAATGGAGTGTTATCTAATTCGTGCTTCCTTTACATCAATGGAAGTAGGAGCACAAGACACAGAGACAAAGCAACATGCCAGCAGTTAAGTATAAGTGAGGGCTCAGACCCATCATTCCAAGGGCTTTACGGTAATATTTAGGACATCTCCTAATGACTAAGGCATATATTCTAGGGCGGGTCAGCTTCATATAAGACATCTGGCATGTATTTTCTGGTCTAAAATTATAGCAACCCCCCTCTAGCAATTTATATTTCTAAGAAGATGGGGGAGAAGTATGATGTACCATTTGACAAATTCTTTGTCACTTAAATATAAAATAAAAATTAAAAGTCCAGAGCTGTTATTATATTGGGGTTTTAAAAAAATACACACAAGTGATGGAAGTTTGCCAAAATATTAACTGTGGGTTTATTTCATTTTCTTACCATTCTTGTGAATACTATGCATTGAGAGGGAATCATTGATCATGATTTTTAAATTAATTTTAAAATAAAGTGATTCCAGGGTCAGGGGATATGTTCTGCTACATGAAAAGCTTGACACCCTCATTCCCCATCTTTAATCACCTAAAAACAATCAAGTCAGATGGTTCCTCTCCATTTCTTACTAAGTCCTTATGGGAAACATCACAGAGCTGAAGGCACAGAAACTCAACCAAATGTAGGGCTTTCCCAGAGAACTTCCTGAGGCACAGGAGCTTCTAGTCAATCTTTGTTTGTTGTGAGCAGCTGCCAGATAGGAATTTCACTTCACAAATGTCGGATATGTCTATGATAGCCTATGTTGGAACAGAAGAGAGTGGAGAAAATGACAACTAGGATTCCTTTGGCTACACAATAGCAGACATCGCTTCCTGTGGTGGCCGCAACTCCCCAAGAGACCCACACTGACTGGCTGGTGGTCAAGGTTATTACTGCTGGAAGGACCCTGCCCTTCCCCAAAACATTGGTCTTCTGTTTTGTCGGCTACATCTGGAGCATCTCCCTAGGAATTGTTTCTTGCTTTTTGCTAGCTCCTAAATGTCTTGGCTTAAGTTGGCTAAAAAGGGGATAAGAGGATGTATTCTTTCCTTCCTTAATTCAGTGGCTTTCAAATGTTGTTTCCAGTTAGAATTTTATTTCCAAATCTTCCATGATACCTCTGCATGATTCAGGAAAGCACAAGGCTGCCTGGTTTAGGTCAGGGAGAGGTTCAGGGTTCTGCCTCTTTCCCTTACTTCCTGGGGGGTACCTCTGAGGTACCTTTGGGCTTCTTGGAATCTAGTTTGGAGCCTTGGAGAAGTCTATTGTCTTTTCACTAGTTCAAATAAAGGAATATTTGTTGAGCACTGTCTACCCACAAAACTTTTCAGCCCCTCTTTTGCTCCCCAAATGAACTGTAAACATAGTTATACTGTATTTTTAATCCTCCTCTTCTCCAAATCAGCTCCATCATGGGCCTCCACCACACATACCTTTCTGTCCATGTGTGTGGTCAATGTGTTCCCACCACCTGAATCCTATTCCCAGGCATCTCTCTTCACTCCACTCCTCAGACTGCCTGGCTCCATCTTCTCCACTCTCTGACCTTGGTCCTGCCTTTAGACCCTCTTCATATCTTCTGTAAGTGCTCCTTTGAAATTGTAGTCTTTGATTCCTCATCTTCCTCTCTTTGGACTTAGAGTTCTCTTTTCCATGTTGGCCAGAGATCAACAGAGACAATTCTCATGTTCAGTTCTGTCCTCCAGGACTCTATCCTGGGCTATATATTTTATCTGATTGCCATAATGTTTATACTTATAACATTTATCTTTAAAAGTCTTATAGGGAGATCCAAAGATGTGTTTCCCTCTTTGGGGGGGATTTGGATCTCAATACTGTGCTTCAAAACCCAGTACAAACTTGGATCAATGGCTCTACCTTTATAGTATAACCCAAATGCATAACAGGCAACCTGCTAAGCAAACATCATGACTAAATTCTTGTGGTATTATTAACCCCTTGAGTGTGTGTGTGTGTGTGTGTGTGTAATTACACCTTAGCTTAATTGTACATTGTCCTTCATACACTTCTTTTTGCTTCTGAGATGACCGTTAACCACAGGATTGGTGCTAGAACATGCTAGAATATTTATCTCTGGGTCCACATTAGAAAACATACCCACCTTAAGCATGATCATCACACTTCTCTTGGGAAAGGTGGAACTAATGCTGGAAATCCCATTCACTTCATGTTTGGAAAAGTCCATAAAACCCTAATATGAGCAACATGCCTGCTCTCAGATGTCCCTTCAGCCATGCAGCTCTCCTGATGCCTGCATAGTCTGACCCTCCAGCCTCTGCATCCTCCTCTCACGCCACTTTCCCACTCAGCCTCTGTGGTCCAGTCACCTCATCAACATACCGGGCTTTGCTGAACAAGGCCTCTGGGTTTGTTCTTTTTCTATCTGGAATGTTCTTTTGATGACTGAGGCATTTTCCTCCATGTAATTTCAATTCAAATGTCAGTTTTTCAGAATGGCCTTTTCAGATCACACCATCTAAAGCAGACAGACAGCCCCATCCACATTGTTTTGTAATCATAAAATTATATTCGTGAGTGTGTGTGTATACATATGCATGCATATGTATATAAACGCATGAGTATGTGTATGTATATATGCACATATGTATATAAATAGATGTGTGTGTGTAGAGTAAAAAAACTTATAAAGTACAAATACAGAGAGAAGAGGCCTCTAATTCTGTTACTACTTCAGTAGATTTCTTTCCTTCTACACATACTGCTATACAGAATGGATATTCTAATTCAAATATAATTATGTCGTTTTTCACTTAACTTTTCATCATAGCTTCTTTGTACTTATCAATAACCTCTTTGTAGTTATAATTTTAATAGTGTACAATGTGCTATCTTATGGAATTATTATAATTTACTTAGCTATTCTTCTTGTTTGACTTTTCTGTTGTTTTCCACATCTTTTTAAAATAAACATATAGCACTGTAAGAAAGAGCTTTGCATATAACAACAACAAAAGTGAAAGATAAAGGCAGAATCTGGTGTCTCTATTTTGCTGATACTTGAATAGAATTGAGTACTTTCTAGATGACCAGTTGTAGGTGTGAGGTTCTAGTCCTGAGGAAGCTCTTTGAGCTTAAGGATTTGTGTATTTGTGTGTGCATGTATGTGTGTGTATGTGCGCATGTGTGTTGTAGTAGTGATAGTATTAATACATCAATAATTTGGAGCCAGAAATACTAGCTCTGGTTGTAGAATTTGATAATCTGAAAGATCAACTTAATGATTATATATGCAAATATGACAAAAGTAGCTCATTTTTAATGTAATTAAAACAAATAAGTAAGTTTATGAAGAAGATATTCCAATTGCTGAAGTCAATCAAATACTCATAGGTAAACTGCAGTGGACCAAAAGAGTAAGACTCATCTTTTCTCCTGGTAATAGCACTCATGTTCATAGTCACCTACACACACACTCACCAACACAAAGAGCAAAGCCTTCACAAAAAGGCTTTGCACAAAAAAATTTGCATCATATTTCAATTTATGGGTGATGCTTAATTGAAATACAATTATAGCATAATGATTGGGAGAATGGACTCTGGAGTCAGACTGTCTGAATTCAAATTCCAGCTCCACCCCTGCTAACTCTGTAAACTTCGGCCGATTCTTTGACTTCTTTACACCCTCAATGCTTCACCTATAAAATGAGATTTAACATTACATAGACCATAGTTAATTCTTTGATGTAGATATAATGGGATAATACATGTAAAGCTCTTAGTCCTGGATCATGAGAACTCCATTGATGGTAGCTATAATTGCTGTTTTATTAGACTCATTTTTACCATTATTTGTGGAAGATCCAGTTTGCACTTCAGTATGTGCTTTGATTTCTCTAAGAATTATATATCAAGGCAAAATCCTCCAAGAATTATGCCAAGTAGCTTCATATAGGGAAAGGCAGCTGATCTTACTTCATTCTCTTGAGTATCACTTTACTCTTGAGTCATTAATTCATTCGTCGAACAACTGTTGGATACCTACTATGTTCCACATACTGTGCTTCAGGAAACAATAAAGACATGGTCCCTGGTGTTAGGGAAATATCATCCTACCAAACATTTACAAAATTCCCTAGTACATATCAGCACGTCTGTTTCTTGGAGTCATGCCATGCTCTCTTTAAAAGTCTGGCTAAGTTTGTACAAAATTTCTCTGTGTTCCCAGGGCAAACACGAGGTGCAATGAAGTTAAGAAAAACATTTGCTAAGGAAGAACATAAAAGAATTGAAGGCAGAAAGCACAAGCATTGTCAAATTAGATATCTTTTCAGAGAGTAGGTGTTGTACTAAAGGAAACCATCCAGGTCTTGGTCTCCAAAATATCAACTTGTTTCTTAGAGATCACTGATCCCTGGCTCCTTCTCAGACCTCTGACCTCTATGAGGTCAAACATTGACTCTCCTTTTCCCTGCTAGATGCAAAATACTTTTCCTCCCATGAATGCAAAAGTTTTCCTAACTTGTTTTCCTCAGGATGGATTTTCTACAGTCAGGAAGCAGCATTGCCAGACATCCTTTGAGTCCCAGTGACCTCCCCACCTGGGTTGTCAGTCTCATACATTTTCAAATCAACAGCTATGCTAGACTTCTCCTCCCAACAGGGATATATCCAACTCATTGAAAGGCTCAAGAAGGTGTTGTCCAACAGAAATATAATATGAGCCACGTATGAATTTTAAATTTTCTAGTTGCCACATTAAAAAAGGTAAAAAGATACAAGTAAAAATTAACTTTAATCTTTTCCATTTTTAATAAAATGTGTTTTATTTAAGTGAACATATAAAAATTTTTACCACTTCAAAATGCAATCAAATATAAGGTACTAATGTGATATTTTGCATTATTTTTTTTCAAACTAAGTCTGAAATCCAATTTGTATTTTACAGTGACAGCATATCGCAATTCAGACTGGTCACATTTCAAGCGGTCAATAGCCACATATGACCAATGACTACCATGTTGGACAGTGCTGACCCAGGGAATCCAAAGACCTTCACTACACAGCAGTGCTAACATACACATTGCAAAAATTCTCCCACCCACCATTGCAGGAGGGTCATTCTCTCATAACCTCTTACTTCCTTTCTCCCATGTACCCTTCCAATACTAATAAATCAACTTCTTGTCCAAGTATCATACCCATAAGATGTTTCCCACCATGCCTTCAGGAACCTTACATCCATATAACTCTTCTTCAATCTGACTCTCCCATTGTAAGTCACCGTTTCACATTTCTATAGCAAATGCCTCAATATATCATCCTCAGCAAACATTGCTAAGAATCTTACTGTACATAATTCTGGGCTGAATATGGATTACATAAGTGACACTGGGATACTCTCCCTGTACTTTAAACCAGATCGTGTCTGTAAACACAACTGCAGCTTTGTTTGCGTCTTTGCTGATGGCTTCATCCTGTTAACTACAATTTTTGTGCAGTTAGAAAACTAATTTGAGACATAAAAAGAACAAACACACAGGGTCGTTGTGTTACTTGGTTGAATCGATTGGTCCATAAGCCCAAAATAACCAAGCCAGTCCCATGAATAGATAAAAATTAACACAACTACCAAGAGAATCTCCTGGGACCTGAACTCTGGCACACATTTTTACAGAGCTAATTTTCATCATCCTTTTTCTTTCATCTTATTTTTCTATGAGAAAAATTCAATGGTCAAACAAGAATATATACCAATACGTGAAAAATAGTTTAACTCTCCCACCCAAGCTTCATGGCTTCTGAAAAGCCTTCTCTTACCCAGGAGTAGGGCACACACCCCTAATCTGTGTGCTTATAGATTTCTTTCAAATCTCTTGCCACCAGAGTGTAATGGCTTAAAGTGCAAACTCTGGAGCCAGACTCCTGAGTTCAATTCATGGCTCTTCCATCAATTAGCTGTGTGGCCTCAGACTACAGGTTAACTTGTCTGCCTCAATTTCCCCATTAACAGTGCCTGTTCTTAGAGCTGTCATGCTCATTGAATGAGTTAACTTGCAACAAGCAGATAGTTGCTTTTTAAAAGCATAATAATTGTCTGGAAAGTATTAAATGCTGGCTGTTACTAGTTCATAATTGTTTTTAAGATTTTGTTCTCTCAATGACCAGTCATCCTCAAATATAATTAATCCAAAATATTAACAATTACCAAATGAGACAAGTTCCTCCACTGCCTTTCCTATTTCTATCAATGCTCTGATCATTCTCCCTTTTAAACCTGCACAGAACTTTGGGGTATCTTTGATCCCTCTCAGTGTTCACTCATATCCAGTTTGTTTATGCTTATTGATGTTTTGCCTTTGTAATTGCTCTAGGAGAAGTCAACAGGAAGATCACAGAATTCAGAATCCAGTGGGCTACCCTAGCTCTCAAATTTATGAGCTGACTGGTTTGGAATAATTCTTCAGCCTTTAACCTTTAATCTCCTCTCAAATGCAGAGATTATTTTAATGCCTATTTCATATTCTAATTGTATCACATCCCCAAATATATGTGAAAGATGTTTCTCAAAAACATGTACCATACATACATTGGAAGTTGCTCTTTGCATCTCTCAGGCTCATTGGATTCAAGGCTTGAAACAAGTCACATTGCAGAACATTTTCTTTCTTTTTGCCCTTCAGAATTCTAGAGTCTTAGTACTTGAAATGACCTTAGAAATTGTCTATTACCATTTACTTATCTGACTCATGATTGATGCGTCAAATTGATTTGTCCAATCCTTGACTAGGAACTTCTACTTTAGCATTGTCATTGTCAAGAGTTCTTTCCCTACATCATACCACATCAGTGAGTTGATGCAGGCTTCTTCAAGTGCCCTTGACTAGGACATGCTACAACCACCCCCCAGTTGACTGTCCACTGTCATATGAACATGCTGGAAAGCCAGCCCTATGAGTGAAGAAAACAGCACCTGCATGGCGTCCTGCCAGCCATGGAACATGGCTCACTCAATGCGTGGGCAATCCCAGGAAGACCCAGCTTCATCTGGGTCATGAATGCTGAGCTGAGTGAACAGAGGTGAAATGGCTGGCCTATTAGACTACAGCATTTTTAGTGCCCAATTATGGTATTTGTTCTTAAAATTTTATAAAAGTATTTTAAGAAGCATAGCCAAGCTGAATGAGTCTCAGGAGCTTTGATGAATTGTTTCTACTGCCTAGAAAACATTAAGATTGCAGAATTTTCTTTCACCCAAATCTCATTAAACTGTCAGAAATATTTCTGCTTTTCCTAGTTTTCCTAGTAACCTATATCGATATTTGAGATGAGTGTGTGTGTGTGTGTGTGTGTGTGTGTGTGTGTGTATGCACGTATATGCTTGATAATCAGCTGTGATGGGAGGGGAAATGCTAGAAAAATGTCTGACAGATTAATGAGAGTTCATGACATCTGTTTCCCAAGGCCCCATCTCATGTGGAAGGAGCTCATTAATTTCTGGTGGCACCGCACCTTCAAAACATCCACCTCAGACTCCAGCTGGGTAGTTCTGAGGAGGCTAATTTGTCTGTAGTATCCCTGAGGTTCTGAATATTTCATTCCTGTGATTTGAGCCACTCAAACTCTCAAGTCCTCATGGCAGGACCTTGTCCCTTGAATATGCCTTAACCTCTGGGGAAGGTAGGAATTGCTGGTCTTCCAACCAGATGTATATGCCACCATTTACCAGACATCCTGGTTTCCAAGCTAACGGAGAGGAGCTGTCAAGCTGGACTTTTCAGCACAGTTTTGTTTTATCTTATCTTGGGCTTCCATAATGACTGTATTACATCACCTGGCACTGGCTGCCAGTGGAGCTTCTTATGATCCCACTCAGACTCTCTATTTTCTGGGAAGTTTCTAGAGATTCTCACAGTACTTGCTTTAGGTTGATATTTCAAATTATAACTTCAGGTGTGGTGTTTCTCTGCTCTTTGGTACTGGAGGTGGGGTGGGGGGCAGGGTGGTTATTGATGGATCACATGATGTTGGAAAAACATAAAGAACAGAGAACAACAGGAAGAGGGCTGACTTTGTCGGGGTCCCTGACAGATGTTGCAACAGCTATTGAATCACATGTTATGCCTTTCAGTGCCTTTGCATCCTTGACAGGCAAATATATCAACCTTATTCTATGAATGAGCCTAACAAAGTTAACTGACTTGCCAACGTGGCAGAGCTGTGATCAAGAAGTAGGTCTGGAGAGTTCCATGGCCTGCTTTTCTGTCCATCTTGTTAAACTTGGGTTGGCAATTGCTTTCCTTCCCTGAGCAAAGGCCCCTGGTACTTGGAGGGCTGCATCAACACTTTAAGCTATGCCCCCTCCTTCTAAGTCATATATATCAATAACAGCAGCAAGGAGGAACTGCCCCACACTTGTGTCTTACCAAATTCCCTGGGCACAGAAGCCTTCATGTATCTTTTCTCTTGAGATGAGTGGGGAAGCAGGAAAGGTGGCAGCAACCCCAGGACTGAGTGGGTGCTTAGTATGCTCAGTATCAGGCTCCTCATCTAGAAGGCTTACCAATTTCCTTTGTCATCAATTTTTAAGCAGGTTCGTTTTGAGATAATGAATAGATAAACAATAGCAGCAAAGTGTACTGGATACGATCTCAATTTTTTCATCTGTTAAAGACCGTAATGCCTATATCAGGGATGCAGTGAGGCCTATGTGAAACACTGTACGCAGCACATAGGAGGAGTCCAAGTATACATGTATATACTATTATGTGTTTATACACGTATGTACTATTATGATTGGAATGATATTGAAAATGATATGCTTACTATGTGTCAGGCATCATTCTCAGTACCTTAGAGATATCATTTAATCTCTCAGAATGCCAGAAGGATGATACTTGAATTACCATTATTTCATGGTGGAGAGAACAATGTAGATGCTGATGATTTGAAATAAAGAATTAAAAATAGTAATCTGGGGGTGAAGGGTGACTCAGTCAATTAAGACTCCGACTCTTGATTTCAACTCAGGTCATGATCTCAGCATCATGAGATCGAGCCCCAGGTTGGGCTCTGTACTGAGCCTGGAGCCTGCTGAAGATTCTCCTTCTGCCCCTCCTCCTGCCATGCACTCTCTCTCTCTCTAAAATAAACAAATAAATAAATAAATAAATAAATAAATAAATAAATAAAATCTTTAAAAATATTAACCAACTGTTATTAATTATGTCTATGAGAAATTCTTAATAAATAATGCCATCTCATAAATAGTAAAGTACCCTCCTGCAGCTTCAACATGACCTACACAGAAAGTGGGCCAATTCTATTGAGTCCTTCATGTAGGAACAGCCCCTGCAACTTTGTATGAATCTTACAAGATGACCTTTCCCACTATTGTACATCTGTAACTACTAGAAATTTCTTTCTTCTAGCTAACTGAAACCTATCTCCTTTCCACTTCCTCCCAGCACTCCTGAATCTATCTTCTGGAAATGTATTACCTCGATTCAATCCCAATTCTACTTGATGCCACTTAAAATATTTTTTAAGATTCTGATCCCACCTCCTAAGGCTCCTTTGCTCCAGACCAAATGCTCTCAGCCTTCCTCAGCTGTTCCTCATGCAATGACATGGTTATTGGGCTACTCAACATTCTGGCCACACTGCTCTGGAGGTATTCTGGTTAGCCAGGCCCTTCCTCATCTGAGATAAGTAGGGTCACGGTAACAACCTGGATGGGCACTGTGGGCAAAGAGGAGGGAGAGGGCCATGCTGCTTCCCAGCTGTCGGACACTGGGAAAAGGTGAGACCTTTTTTTTTTTTTTTCTAGTCTTTCCATTGGGATTATCAGTTGGTTTGTTGAGATATGATGTGAGATAACCAACTATGTGAAGCCCCTGACCCATGATATTCACTCATATGTACACTTACCTATTCTACAATAGAATAAAGAATACAAATTGTCTAATGAGCCAATGCTACATGCCACTGAAAATACAGACCAAGAAGACAGTATGTAATGTCATTGGGCATAAATTCCCATATGGTCAAGGGAGAACAATTTGTATTATATCAAGCGTTCTTGATGCACAGTTGTCATTATATTATTATAGTGATTGGTTCTATACATTCAAAGTTTGTGATTCTCCTTTTGAAACTGGATGCCAAAGTCTGTTTTTCCCCATTTCATAGAACCTAGGCTCTGAGAACAGACCACTTGGATTTTATCTCAGACAACTGACTAGATGCTTTGGATTGAGTTCCTTCACCCACGTTTATACATTGAGGATAATAACAGTACATTCCCATAAGATTCAAGGGAATATTAAATAAGAAAATATATGCAAAGCTTTTGATCAGTGTCTAGTACACAGTAACCATAAAATAGTTCAAGCTCTAGCCATTGCTGTGGTTATTAATACTGCTAGTGTTAGCATTATTATTATGTTGGCCAATGATTCCAGTCTTTGGGTCCATTGCATGTCTATATTTTAATCTATGAGATGCTTCTAATCAGGGTAGGGTATTGCTTTGCTCCTGATGTCAATAAACTCACAATCTAATAGAGGAAATACACATATAGATGACATTTTTAAAAAGATTTTATTTATTTGAGAGAGAGAGATTGAGTACAAGCAGGGTGGGTGGGGCATGGAGGGCAGAGGGAGAAGAAGCAGACCTGCTGCTGAGCAGGGTGCCTGACACTGCGCTCCATCCCAGGACTCCAAGATCAGGACCTGAGTCTCAGCCAGACACTTAACTGACTGAGCCACCCGGGGGCCCCAGTAACGTATTCTAATACTGTGTTTTGAGTATAATAATAGTATATGTGCAAAAGTTAAAGGAGCGGAACCAAGGAGAGAGCTACCCAACTGGCAGGATGATCAGAGTTGTCTAACTGTAGGATAAAGCTTGATCTGTGTTCTAAGAGATAAATCAGAGTTTGCCCAGCTAGGCTTTTTTGACCCAATAAATAAATAAATCACATAACGATGTAAATATTTCCAAATACATATTTTCAAAATGCTCTCTTCATAGCATGATTTTCTCTCGAGAGCAGTTCTCTTACTGTGAAATGTCACTTTTATCTTGCAGGGACAGATCGAGTGGGTTTATTTTTACAAATACATCTGCTGGCTACTGACAGTCACTTCCCATTACAGAGAAGGTCAGCAAATTTGGAACATTGGTCTTTTTTTGTAAAAGAGAAATGTGTATGTCTCTTTATTGTTGCGCAGCCCCTTTAAAAAGTTTGCCATGAGATCATTTCCACAGTAAAATCTGTGGTGTATAGAAAATGTTTTCTCATGGAAAATAGTGCAAGAATTTTGCTTAGAAAAATTTAGAGATATTGTCTGCATTAATTGAATTCTACATAGTACTTTTTATGCTTTTCACTTCAACTCTGATGCAATAGCTTATCTATGACTTATGCAATAAATAACTTTTAAATGTGCTGCTCTCTACAAACTTAGAATATTTTTCCCTTCGTCTTTTTTTGGGGGGGGGGTAGATCTATCTCTTTTTTATTAGTCTCAGAGGTAGAGTTCAGTGATTCATTCGTTAAATATAACACTCCACACTCATTCCATCAAGTGCCCTCCTTAATGCCCACCACCCAGTTACCACATTCCCTCCACCTCCCCTCCAGCAACCCTCAGTTTGTTTCCTAGAATTCAACATCTCCAAGAATGGTTGTATTTATACATTTGTTCAATTAAACATTGTGCTTATTAAGTCAGCTACCACGTGTGAGGGCCTCTTTGCTTTCCAGAATCACACAAAATTTTTTCATATGTTTTAATATTAAATGAGAATCTAGAAAATTCTGTAAATAGAAACATATTAGAAACATTTGTACTTTCATTCCTCCATAGTACATACATTCAGTTGTGTGATTGCTTGAATGTCAATTTCTTTAAATATTTAGCAATGCTCTTTATTTATAGCATCATAGTATTTGTCGACAGAGGAATTCATTTGGCTTGTTACCATGTTGTTTTCCAACTGTCAGCCTTTCAGTGTACCAGGATATAGCCACAGTGATACATGACTTTTTAACTCTTAGAAATCAATTAAGAGGGGGTACCTGGCTGACTCAGTTAAGTCCCAGACTTTTGGTTTTGACTCAGGTTTGATCTCAGGGTTGTGAAATAAAGCCCTGAATTGGGCTCTGCACTCAGTGGGGAGTTTGCTTGAGGATTCTCTCTCTCTCTCTCTTTCTCTCTTCGTTTTAATTTTTATTTGTGTGTGTGTGTGTGTGTGTGTGTGTGTGAGAGAGAGAGAGAGAGAGAGAGAAAGAGGCAGAGACACAGGACACAGGCAGAGGGAGAAGCAGGCTCCATGCAGGGAGCCTGATGTGGGACTCGATCCGGGGACTCCAGGATCACGCCCTGGGTTGAAGGCAGGGGCTAAACCACTGAGCCACCCAGGGATCTTCTCTTTCTCTCTCTATCTCTCTTTTTCTCTCTTCCTTTGCCCCTCTTCCACCTGCCCTCTCTCTCTCTCTCTCTTTAAAAAAAAATCAAGAAAATTAAACATAAGCTTCTAAATTATTAAGTTTACTGAAACTTCATAAAATCTTAGATTGAGTAATCATGATTTTAAACATTCCTGAGGGGAAAACACTGTTAAGATTTGTCCTCATATTCTTCATGCTTGCTAATTGAAAGCTTTGCTCATTGTGATGGCTTTGTACTGTTTTACATTAATCTCTCAAGGCACAGATCCACTTGATGTGAAGATTCATAGCTAATGTTAGTAGGTGTGATTCATATTTCAAATAGGCTTCTTGATAATGTCAGTGTTTGGGGGTATCTTCTTGTCAGTTCTGATTAGATCATCCTTGCTTCCCCTCCGCCTTCATGATTAGGATAATAAAAGCCTTGTAGCCAGATTATGGTAGATGCCAGCTCTATTTTCTTACTGTTGCTCAGTACTCTCATTAATAGTGTTTTGCTGTTTCTTTATAGGAAGGTTTTTAAGGTACTTGTTCACCTTGTGAGGGGTAGTTTAATTAAAACTTGATAATATCATCTCTCAAACCCCACAGCAGAGCCCAGTTAGCTGCAGTGAACTGGCATCACATCAGCTGGAAGGCTGGCCTGGGGACAGGGGGATGGGAGGAAGGGGACTACCATTTACTGAGCATAGCATTCCCTTCCCAACTGGGAATGTCCCTCATGCAAAATTTAATTATATAAGAATTTACATCTGTATATTTTGGCAACGACAAAAATTTTGGTTCTGGTAGACACAAATTTTTTGATGCCAATTATAGATAGAAAAAGTGGGACCGAGTATAGCAAATAGAGATAAAGCAATGGCAATGCAGTAAAGAGATTTTTTTTTTTTTTTTGGTGGGGGGACTCTTTTAAGAAAGGCAATGAGGATGAGGAAAAATAGACCCTAATTTTAGAATTGTAGTCATTTTAGAATTGGACTAGATATAAAAGGTGCTTTTAGGGCAAGTCACAAGAGGGCCAGAAGGACTGTTAGGGATAGTAAGCACTCTTGGAGTTCTTAGATCCAATATGCAGAGATTGGAGGACTAGCCTGAGGGAATAACAAGCCAGCAAGAGCCCTAGTATAGGCATTAGCTCAATAAAACTGTGGACATATTTGAAACAGAACAGAAGTTATTTCCTGAAGAGTTTCTAATAACAAGGAATTCTAAATGCCCATGAATAGTGAAGGATTTACTAGTGCACATTTAAAATGTATAAGATGTTAACATTGTCTTATTTATAGCCTATTATTGTATATTAGCAAATTAAATATTTACTTATAAAGACTTTTATGGATTTATCAACAGCCTCACTTCTTTATTCTACCTTCCTTGGTTTCCTGAAATTAAATTACTACATTCCTTGCCAATTCACCTACTTCGTAGGTTTTCAGGTTTCAGGTTCTAACTCCCGCATTTTGAAAAACTTACTTTTCATCAGGAACATCCCTAAGCACTCTGTTTGTGCTCTTTTACTTAATCCTCACGCCCATTTGGAGCCTAGACAAATGCTGATCGCTGCAGTAAATAGGGACTCCACACAGGTGTGTTGTACAATTCAAGGATTATCTCAACCTGTTACAGAAAAGAGATCTGAGGTCCAAAGAATCTGGAGATACTAATTCTAGGAACTAGAATTTAGTCTGTTTGTTCCCTATTGTGCTATAACAAACTGCCACAAATTTAATGGTTTAAAGCAACACCAAAGGGACGCCTAGATGTATCAGTGGTTGAGCATCTGCCTTTAGCCCAGGGAATGATCATTCCAGGGAATGATCCTGGAATCCAGGAATTGAGTCCCACATTGGGCTCCCTGCATGGAGCCTGCTTCTCCTTCTGCCTATGTCTCTGTCTCTCTGTCTCTCTCTCTCTCTCTCTCTCTGTGTCTCTCATGAGTAAACAAATAAAATCTTTTAAAAAATAAAGCAACACAAAGTTATTATCTCATAGTTCTGGATGACAGAAGTCCAAAGTGGGTCTCACCTGGCTAACATTAAGGCAGTAGCAGACAGTTTGTTTCCCTACTTTTTGCTACTCTTGAGGCTGTTTGCATTCCTTAGCTTATGATCCTTCCCCATCTGCAAAACCAACAATCACACCACCCCTATCTGCAAAACCAACAATCACACCACCCCTATCACTGGGGATTAGGATGTATCATGTTTTGGGGGACCAGGATTCTACTCACTACAGAAACCCAGATTTCTTTGAAGGTAGTGTCTAAGAAATTTCTAGTTTACATTTATTTATCCACTCAATATTTTTTTGTTCACACCTGCTATTTGCAGGACTATGTTCTAAGCTCTGAGGAGATAATGTTGAACAAGATAGTCACAACCCCTGCAGCTCACGTATCTCTTAAACTAGCCGCTTGTCCCTTACTTTTCCATGTCTTTTAAGGTATTAATCCATTAAAATTCAATGAGCCCATTAAGTGGACACATCTTGCTGGGTGGAAAGGGGGAGGAAAGAAATACAAATTAAGATCTGTGGTCTCAAGAGTTGTTCAATCTAGATGGAAAGATGAAGTGCATACAAAAGAAGATAAAAGTAAACAGAGGAAAAGAGTGTAATGAATTTGCCTTGAGAAAGAACTCTGTATGAAAAAAAAATTCTTTGAAAGTGCTTGGAGTAGAAGTGATATAATCTGAGGTTGTTGAGGTCAGCAAGCAAAAAGTCTCAGAGAGGTGGGAAGTCACTCTGCATGAATGAGAAGAAAGGATTTATTAGACTGTTCTTAAAAGAAAGGTGCAAACAGATGAGGGAAAATGTAATGACTTCGCCTGATACAGGATGGCTCTGAGACTGGTATCAGGGTTGTGCCTCCATTTGAGAGGCAGGAGTCTCTAGTTATGGAGAAAACAAAAGATGAAAAAATATTTGACACCATAAAGGCAAAATGAAGACTACTTTGAATTGTAATCAGTTCTTTCAACAGGGTAAAATGTATCTAGTGCCATACATCTGAATGAGTGAAAATCTATTCTTCAGTGTGATTAGTATTAAAAATAATTTTCATTAACAGCATTTGCAAAGCCTGGTCTATAGCAATGCATGCCACATCATGCTACTATTCTCCTCTTAGCAACCGAGTGGGATATATCAACTTAAAAGTTCTTATATGGCTAATGGAGAAATTTGATAAAATCCCCAAGGGGAGGAAGTGGAACAGTCAGGATGAAACCTTCCAGCTCTGGAGAGTCAATTCACAGTAAGCTAAACTAAGCCATTTCCTATGAAATGCAGGCATGTTGCCATGTGGGGCTCTGAACTGGCTTCTGACTGCAGACAGGAGTGTTTGCTCATTTCTCTCCTTGATGATTTGGGAACTCCCAGATGCTGATGAAGGGCTTGACAAGTAACAACCAGGTGGAAAGTAAAAACAGCTTTATCAAACCAGCTGTTGAGAGTACATGGCACCACATATCCAGATGTTTGGAGGCATCTGGAATTTGGGGGGAAGCTTTCCTCCTGCATCCACCTATCTGAGAAAGATCTATCTAACAGTGGGATATCTGTCTACCATAGGAGATCGTGCACCTGGCATCTGGCTTGCGGCAGGTGATGAACATTAAAAGAGTGTTTGACTTTTGTCTTTGTGGGGAGGCTCTTGCTCACTGACACCTTTCTGCAGCAAACAGCTGAGGCTCATGTCTGGGTTTATACACAGAATGCTCTATAGGGAAAGCCTTCCAGTCTGATGTTACGTCCATGCAACCTCTCCTTAATACTTCAGCATTTCCTCAATACCAGGAAACTACTCCAGCCTTGTCCTACTAATTTTCCTCTTTTCTGATCTTTTTTAGCACCCACTTTCATGCTTGATTTTATACTACCATATATTATTTATTAGTATCTTCCAGGTACTTCCTTTATATTTCCTGCTATATATGGTTTTTATTAACTCATAGTTTCCACATAGAAATGTCTTGAATTGTGGGTTTCTGACATTGTATCTAGGAAGACACTGTGAGCTGTGACCCAACCACACTGGTTAACACCACAGTATTTTGCAGGTAAAGCTTGTCAAATGATAACATTAAGTACAGCCCCTAAAGGCATTTCCAACAATTCCAGTCTCTAAGGTAGTATGTTTTATTTTGTACCTTGGGTCTAATTCCTCTTATTTAAGAAAGCAACACTAAAATAGAAGAGATGTTATCTTAATGTCATATCCCCAGCATAGACATTCAAGTAATTTTTATTGTATTAATCAAGTAATAGAAAACTTAGTGGCTCATTTATTTTCTCTTAAAAGTAAACATAGGTTAATACAAATTTTATTTATTAATATAAATTTTCATACCAGGCTAGGCTAAAAAGATACAAAATGCCTTACCCAGGCCAAGGAGTGAGGTGTATGGGTGATGTTCTCCAACCCTTTTGCTTACCATTACTTCTTACAGGAAATTTTGCTATGGTTCACTTGGTTTTGTTTTACAAAAACTGTTCCAATTGCACCTGCAACTTCTATGTTAATCTTAGCTCTCATCAGTATCTTTTATTTTTATCTTAATATATTTCCCTAAGTTGCTTTTAAGGTATAGGAAAGTCTTCCATTTTACTTTTTATCATTGGCCACCATGGTTCTTAAATGTTCCTGAACACTAACTTGTTAAAATACAAATTCCTGACCCTTATCTTAGAGTTTCCAGAAACCTGCAATTTGTTATGGTCCAAATGATTGCAAGGAGGTGGTGTCAAGAGAAACATCATCCTATTGTCTGGCATCTAGCCCTCTCTGGACTGTAGCAGGAACTCAGGACTTATTGTTCACTGCTTTATCTTTCTATCATCTATTAAAAGATAATTCTCAAAGAAGATAAAATCAGGATACTGATACTGACATAAATATGAATATGTGTTAAAGATTCTGATTTAACTCATTAATGAAGAAACTGGTGAAGGGTTATGGGTTCAAGGGAGAATCTCCCAATAGACACATTTATAGATCAGGAATATAGAAATAAAAGGACAAATGGAGGTAAATTGGCCTTTTCCACACAGGAGAAGGGAAGTCGATTTAACCTTCACAGGACAGAATTTACACGTCTTTAGACAAGAATTACATGTATTATTATTAGTTTACAGAGCTGTAAATGGCTCAAAGACAACGAAAGACCAGAAACATGTAATCTAGAAGGGACTGATTTAAACAATGTGCACTGAAGCACAGCCATTTCCTATTCATGCTGGAGAACAACTTGAAGAGAACAACTTGAAAGACAGAGAGGTCAAAGAAATCAGAATATGAAGGAAAGGCAAACAATCTCATGGGGTTAGAACTTAGGGGTAGGAGGTCACTGGTGCAGCAAAGAGATGATACAGAGCAGGGAAGGAAAGCAGAAATGCATGGGGAAGGTGAAAGAGCAATCATGGAAGGAAAATGCACTGTATGGTCCTAGACCAACTAGGATGGGGCAGTTTTGTGCCATGGATAGCTCTGACTCAGAGAAAAGCCAGCCCACCTCTCTACTCCCCAAGTAATACCATTCCATCCATACTGGTCCTGGTCACCAGAGGATTGTGACTTTCCTTTTTTGAAAGTCTGTGGTTTCAGTTATCTCTCTTTAGAAACCTCACCCAGAGGATACAGGTGGTAGCAAGAGATTAGCTTTTGAGGGGCACAGTTTAGGTCATCAAGTCCCCATTTGACATTTCAATCATATTCTTGCTTTTAAGCTCCTGGGTGTGTGTGTATCCCTATCTTAATATAGTCAAAGAATTATAAAGTCATCTTGTGTCCCTTCTGTGGGCACAGAACATTGCAGAAATAAAGCTGATGGAAATAGTCACACGGTTTGACCAAATGGCATCATCAGCCTCTTCAGTCTGCCGCATCCCTAATGTCATCCAGCTTGGAAGGGCAGCTGCCACGTTAGAAGAGGCTGGACATTCCATGAAACAGGTGCCTTCTTTTTCCAGGATCCAAGTGAGAGCCTAAGATACTTTCCGTACTGTCAGAAAGCACATCCTTCGAAACATGCTTGAATTGCTTAACAGGGACATTTGGGCTCAATTCCCAAATCCATTTTTAGTTTGGATTCCTCATCAGAAATTGTGACAATATTTGGAGAGATCCAGAAGGGAGTAGCCAGAAAATTAAAAGAAAAATATCCCATTAGAGGGAACAAGTTATTTTTGTGTAATGAAGACTTGACCACTTCAAACAGTGGATATTCATTTCAGTTAGGATAAAATCTAAAAAATTTGACACAATTTACAGAAGCCTTCTGTGCATGCTATGCTTCACTTGTTGGTACTCTGAATTATTGTCTCTCACTTCCCATTTTCCCCACCACACATCCTAACCTCAACACATATTGTGTCCTCTGTTTGATACATAATCCCTGACCTTCTTTATAGACCTTACTGACTCCTATTTAGCTTCATCTGAGGTACCAGTCTCACCAGGAAGCATTCCCTACCTCCTCCAATCTGGGTTAGGTACCATTCTGTGTTCTTGTAATACCCTGTAGTTCTTTAATCAAAGTATTTATCATCCTATATTGAAATGTGCCTCCCTCATCAAACTGTAAACATAGAAGAACCAGTTGAGATTTGTAACTATTTTGTTCATCACACTTTCAATTCTGGAAAAGTAGCTGCAACATCATAGGAACTCAGAATATTTGCAGAATGAAGGACCAATGAGTAAGAGAGCAAATTAGTAGATGAATGAATGGATTGTTGAGTCAACTAATGAATTAAATGAATGAATAAATATGCAGGAAACTGGATAGTTTTCTTAAGGTAAATAGTGAAAAAGAAGAAATAATTATCTTAAGTCTGAGAAAGATTATCTTATAAAAGAGCCAGTAGGTTTTTGTTCCAGATGGCAGAGATAATGCCCAAAGCTAGAAGATACTTGGAGTTTTAACTCAAATATTTTTCTTTTCTTTTCTTTTCTTTTCTTTTCTTTTCTTTTCTTTTCTTTTCTTTTCTTTTCTTTCTTTTCTTTTCTTTTCTTTCTTTTCTTTTCTTTCTTTTCTCTTCTTTTTTCTTTTCTTTTCATCTTTTTCTTTTCTCTTTAGTTTTTCTTCTTTCTTTTTTTCTTTTCTTTCTTTCTTTCTTTCTTTCTTTCTTTCTTTCTTTCTTTCTTTCTTTCTTTTCTTTCTTTCTTTCTTTCTTTCTTTCTTTCTTTCTTTCTTTCTTTTTTTTCTTATAGAAAGAGATAATAGAGGGTGGGGGACAGAGGGAGAGGGAGGGAGGGAAGCTCAAGCAGACTCCTTGCTGAGCATGGAGCCCACACAGGGCTGGATCTCAAGACCCTGAAATCATGACCTGAACTGAAACCAAGAAACAGATGCTTAACCAATTGAGACACCCAAGTGCCCAACTCAAAGAATTTTTCTAAAAACAGAAGCCTAACTATGAAGTACATCATTCACAAGGAGATAAGTATGCAGACTAAAAGTTTCTGAGTGGGTGGGATAATCAGGGACTGAAGATGGGGAATGGGGTTGGGGGCATCTGCTATATAGAGGAAAGAAGAGGAGAGAGCTTATTCATCTATCATTCATTCATTCGTTCACTCAGTAAAAACTTACTGAGCACCATGTTCTGGGTGTTATGGTAGGCACCAGGGATTTAAAGTTGGGTATGTTTTAGTCATAGAGGCCCTGATGCCAAAGCACAAATTCTAGTGGGAGATACAGATGCAATGAAATGCCGGGACACCTGCACCCTGATGTTTCTAGCAGCAATGGCCACAATAGCCAAACTGTGGAAGGAGCCTCGGTGTCCATTGAAAGATGAATGGATAAAGAAGATGTGGCTTATGTATACAATGGAATATTACTCAGCCATTAGAAGTGACAAATACCCACCATTTGCTTCAACGTGGATGGAACTGGAAGGTATTATGCTGAGTGAAATGAGTCAATTGGAGAAGGACAAACATTATATGTTCTCATTCATTTGGGGAATATAAATAATAGTGAAAGGGAATAGAAGGGAAGGGAGAAGAAATGGGTAGGAAATATCAGAAAGGGAGACAGAACATAAAGACTCCTAACTCTGAGAAACGAACTAGGGGTGGTGGAAGGGGAGGAGGGCGGGGGTGGGGTGGGGGTGAATGGGTGACGGGCACTGAGGGGGGCACTTGACGGGATGAGCACTGGGTGTTATTCTGTATGTTGGCAAATTGAACACCAATAAAAATAAATTTATTATTAAAAAAAAAAAAAACCAACACCACCAACAACAAATTCTAGTGGGAAACAAAGACATTTAACCAGGAGTGTGTAGAAATTGCTGTGACACACATATGTGTAGGATAGTACGGAGGCCAGAGAGAAGTGACTCTAACATACCTGGTCAGGCAAAGGAAGCAGGAAGATATCAGAGTGGATTCCTACAAAAGGGGCCAACTGAGCTAATCCTGCAAATGCAATAATGTAGCAGCCTGAGCAGGACATAGTAGTAGAGGCAGTGAGGGTAGGGGGAAGAAGGAGGTAAAGAGAGGAGGGCATTTCAGATGGAGATGAAAGCTCCTAAAAACTGTAGTCTTAATATTGTCCAAAGATAATGGCTAGAAGTTAGTGGCTGCAATGTCATTTCAACTCACAATTCTCTGAAAAACTGAAGGGTGTCAAAGACAGAAGCCCCAGGATACAAAGAGTTCACTTGTTTTCTGAAGGTCTGGGTCTGCAGGGTTCAGTGTGTGAATGCCTTAGGGAAAAGTCCTTGTCCAGAATTGTTCCACTGGGGCCACCATGACCTTTATGGCTTCAGCCTCATGCCGGTACTCTGGAGCCATGTGACTGAAGATGGGACTTCTAGTGCAACTTGTATAAGTAAATTTATTTGGACAAAGACCAAGATGGACCCTTGCTGGCATTCATACCCTACCACAACCTGGCAGATGGGTGAATGTCCACAGATCAGAGCTGCTTCTCTGAGGTTGTAGAGCAGTGAAGGGCAGTCTTCATGATGATCCTGATAGGAATAAAAACTTAACAAATTATTTAAGCAGTGACTCTTTCAAAATGAGATCTGATAGAAGCTAATGCTGTACTTGCATGAGGGGCAGGTCCAGGTGTAAGTGCTTTCCATGCAGCCCCCTGTGAGGTAAATACCATCATCTTTATTCTACAGATGAGGAAGCTAAAGCCCAGGGCATGCAGCTGGTGCATGGCAAGAAGCTATTACTCAGATCCAGGCAGTCTTGCTTCAGACTCTAGCTTCCTGAAGGAGAAGAAATGAAATCTCACACAAAAAGGATGCCATCAGGCACAATGAGCAAATTGGATTAGGACTGCTAAGGAGAGTCAGTCTCAACAAACTTGAGGGAACCAGGCTTTCCTTATGCCACTTCCTCTCTCACTCCCCATGTTACCACCTCCGCAGTCTTCTGGAAGATTCTGGAACATGCCAGGCGGCTCTTTTTTTTGCTTCAGGACCATGGTTCTTGTTGTTCTTCCTGCCTGGAATATTGTTACAGAGCAATCTGTGGTTCTTTCTCATCTTTCAAATATTGGATGAAACGTCACCTTTTCAGAAAGGACTTCCCTTCTCTCCTGGTGGGAGTGCTCTCTCAAACTTGACTCTATCACTTCACCATTTTTATTCCTTTTGCTACCACATTTTGTAATTTTTATTTACTTCTTTAATGTAACAGTTTGTTATGGATTGTATGTTTGTGCCCCTCCCCTCTCGATTCATATAGTGAAGCCCTAACCTCCAGTTTAATGAAACTTAGATGTGGGGATTTGGGGAGGTAATTAGGTTTCAAATAAGGCCATGCAGGTGGGGACCCTATGATGGGATTAGTGTACTTACAAAAAGAGGAGAAGAGACCAAAGCTCACTCACTTTCTCTCCACCATGTGAGAACACGGAGAAAAGGCAGCTAACTGAAAGCCAGGAAGAGAACCTTCTCAGGAACTGAAATTGCCACCACCTTGATCTTGGATTTTCTTGCCTCCAGAATTGTGAGAATTAAAGCTCTATTGGTTGAGCTACCTACTCCCACTATTTTGTTATGGCAGCCTGAGATGACTAATGCATAGTTAATCTGTACATTGTTTGCTCCTCTATATTATAAACTCCCCAAGGCAGAGACCAAGAATTCTTAAAAGGAAGATTTCCCAGCTATAGTTTACCACCATTTCCCCAGCACCTAGGAAGGAAGAATAACCAGCCTCTGGGGGGTTTACTTGCCTTAAGGGTATCTACTAAAAGATCTAATTAGCTGGTTAACTCCCCAACTTCTCAAATAGCACAAATTCTATTATGTTTCAATTTTAAAATATCTGTTAACTCAGGAAGACTATACTAAATAATCTCTCTGGGACTTTATACACTCCTTCCTCAACTTTTTAAATATTATATTATCCACTCCCAGACTGTCTCAACTTCATCACATCTTACCTTCCCTACACTTCAGCCAGCCTTATTGTGGCCTAACTCTTGCCTTTATAATCATTCAGAATTTTCTTAGAATTCTTAAATAGTAGCATCATTGTTATTTACTTCTGCTTCAATCATTACAGATCTCTCAAACCCAGACTCATTCAACTCTTGTTCTCTGTCCTCTTGGAAATTGTAGAGTCTTTTAAGGTCCTCTCTGTAAATCAGCTCTTCAAATCTCAGATTTGAATCTAAACTTTCAATACAAATTTGGATCCATGATTATTCACCTAAATCAAAGGTTAATTAATCATGGCCTACAGAACAAATGTGGCCTGCACCTTTTCTTGTAAACAAAGTTTTATTGGAATGTAGACACGCTCATCTATTTACATCAACGGCTACCTTCATGTTTTAATGGCAGAGTTGAGGAATTGCAGAAGAGTCTGTATGGCCCAAGAAGCCTGAAATATTCATTATGTACCCTATAAAGAAAAAAATTAACAACCTCTCATCTAAATCAGTGACCTCCAAAGTGTACAGTGAAAAATGATCCCTTGGTCTCAAAAAGAAAATTTTAGAAATTCTATTTCTAGGGCAGCCCAGGTGGCTCAGCAGTTTAGTGCCGCCTTCAGCCCAGGGCCTGATCCTGGAGACCTGGGATTGAGTCCTATGTTGGGCTCCCTGTGTGGAGCCTGCTTCTCCCTCTGCCTCTCTCTCTCTCTCTCTCTCGAATAAATAAATAAAATCTTAAAAAAAAAAAAGAAATTCTATTTCTAGTTATTGCTACCTAAAAGAAAATAAAGAAATGATTTTTATTTATATCTAATTACAAATAGGCACTGATGCTCTCAGTTCATCTGGGAGATAGTCATCTGCCATAAAAAATAGAGAAGATACTCTCAGAGAGAAGAAACTTTGCACAATTTGAGGAGGTCGCCAGAGGCATCCTCAATCAGTCACTCTCAGCATATTGTAACATTATATAGTTTACATGTGCTTGGTTAGGCTGATTTAGATAATATATTATTTAGCAATACCCTAATTACACATAAAAACGGACAAGTATCTTTCAAATATTCCTGCAGAGATTGAAGATTATACTAATGATTCAAAAAGCAGGCAAGTAAGAACTCGGAAGGGCACAAGTGCTTCATTAGCCATATTTTAAGGTATATAAAAACATATGACATGAAGTCAGTAAAAAGAACTCTAAATTATCAGGAAGACTATTTGATGTGTGAAACTGTATCTACTATCATTAATGTTGAAATTGGACCTTCACATTTTTTGTGCCTTCAGCAAGGATAGCATGAAGCCATTACTATAAACATTTAAACTTTTATACCCTCAACATGAAAAGTTCTATAATTTAGGGGTGATTTCAAAATCATTCAATATTTGACCAAATACTTTCAAAATTTTACAACACTTTGTGATATTTAATAGTATTTTTTAAGTTTCTTAATAACACAAGACAGACGTGAAACATTTTCTTCTTCCTGTCACAATAAAAAGGAGTAAAATAATAGATGAAAAACAATAGAATTATAAACCAAAGTGCATTTATTATTCAGCAAATACTTTTAGAGAATTCCTATAAATAATTCTGTAGGGGGTTGTGGTGTCTGCATTGTGTGAAAGTATAGATGTTTCTGAATGTCTCAGTTAGTGGTATTTTTTTCTAGATTATATTTCAGAAATGGAAAAAAAAGAAATAACCTTTTAGAGACCACTAAAATAATGAATAGGACAAAAAGACCTCTTCTGTAAAGAAAATTACTTCTATAATAATAGCCATAGTCATATCTACTAATATTTTCTTGCAGAACTCGGTTCAGTCCAAACCCAACTGGAACAGGTAAAATCGAAACAACAACAACTACAAATCAAAAAGATTCTGAGGAATATTTCCAGCATTTGGCTAAAAAGCATTCCCTGCCTCACTCATATGCAAACGAATAAGCCTGCTCCTCCTCTCCTAAAGGAGCCAGAGATATTCGAAGGGTTACAAATTCCTTAGATGACAGCCAATGATCATCAGGCAAATTGCAATGATGACATAAGACTTTTAACATGCAGGTCATCCTAAACACAGTTTGCAAATAGCTTAAGAAACTGACATGCATTTGGGATAAAGATTTCCAACTGATTCTGAATGCAGTGCCACCAAATTTAGAAGACTTATCTATCTACAAAATGTTTAATAATATGGTAGGACTTTTAAGTTTTTCTTCGAAAAGATTCAACATTCCTAAAATCTGATTTAATACTGTAGTACTGAGTGTTTTTAATTCATCTACTTAATCACAAAGATTTTTAAATTTGTCCAATCTATCTCTTTTTCTATCTCACTCTGTCTCCTTCCTCTTTCAAACATTCTAAGAAATATAGAAAGTAGTTCGATAAGCTCCCATGTACTCATCAGTCACCTACAACCACCATCAATTGATAGCCACTCGTTTCCTTTGTATTCACATGTATGTACTCAATCTAACATTGATTTATTTGAAGCAAATATCAGGCATCCTAACATTTCGCTCATAAATATTTCAGGCTGTATTTTAAAATATAGAGGTAACTTTAAATATATATATATACATATATATTTATTTATTTATATAACCATAATACCATTATCACACATAGGAAAGTAATAATTCTCCATAGGTATTTTAATCAAGTATATATATCATCAAAACAATAAGATTATGTTCCACCAGAATCTATATTCATATTGTTAGAATATGAACGAACCCCCAAATAATCGTATCTTGAATTCTTTTACTTTACAGTAGTCTTCATAATAACGTAAAATATCTGTTTTGGCAGAATTTGCTTCCAAACGTTTTACTTCTATTCTGTGAACTGGATAAAAGAATCAAATGATTACCGGAATTATTTTAATGGATTTTCTATCCTCTGATGATACTAAAATAAAGCTGACATCACTTCCTCATTTACTAGTTCTTCTTATGCTAAGTTAATGAAACCAACACATACATAGCCATGATTTCAGCTTTTATACTGCACAAGAAACATGGAATTTAAGGTAAATGAAATTAATACAGAAAATGGACCCATCTGATCTAAATGAAAAGTCATGCTTTTTGTAATGAAATATAAATAGGACTTATTCAAACAGAGACTTCCTACAATAACTTTGGTCTTTTAAACTAGATGCTGACATTTCTTCAACAGATCTGAATATCCTGGTTTTCACATGGTCTGTGATATCAGTACTGCCCCTCTGATGGAAAATTGTCAACCAACACGTTGTATGGTATGTGTTTGTCAGTGTCTTCCTGGAGAAATGTAAATTCAGTCTTCAAGTTTTCACTAGCACACTTTTTTAAAAATTCATTGCTGTCCAAAGATTTTATTGAAAATCTAAAAATCAGCAAACAACAAAATTAATAAATTGTTATAGATTAAGATCTTGCAATAAATGGCAAAATCACTGTAGCAAGACATTTAGGCTACTCTCCTCCTTGGCCCTTTTCTTCCTTAATTTCAATCACCTACCCTGTAATTCCCCATGTCTCCCACTGACCCTTTAGATGAGGTCTTGCAAATTCAGAGGTACTGGCACTACTAGTGAGGCAATAGGAGACCAGTAGGGGCAATGCCATTGAATATTCTCCTTCCACCAGGGGAAGCTAGAAGCAATCTTCTGCCATTAGCCAGTCTAGTCCAGTACAATTTATTTTACCAAGTACTCTGATTGTACCTTGGTAGGAAGATATTGGAAATGTTGTGTCTGGAGAAGGTTAGAAAAATAGTTCTGTTTCCTGACTGTGTGTGCCTCACATACTCATATGAGATCACAGTATAGGTGGGAAGGAAAAGTGGATGACTACCAAACTCAACCTGCTTTATTTTAATTCACATGCACGTTAAAGACAATGTTTCAGCTCAGAAAAGAAAACTGTGGGAAAATGCCAAACCAGATGGGGCCCTGAATAGGCTTAAATGGGGTTGTATCAGGCAAACTAGGATATATGCTCATGTACTCTTCAAATTTCCATGAATAGAAATGCAGAGATAGCTCAAACCAACTTGTTTGGCTCCTGGATAGAAGACAATTAATGTGAAAACTAGTTCTTATAATGAGATTTTGAGAGTTCTTTGAGCAACTTTGCCCAAGTATGGTTGATTTCAACTAAATGTTAGGTATTGGGGGGAGGAGCAAGATGGCGGAAGAGTAGGGTCTCCAAATCACCTGTCTCCACCAAACTACCTAGAAAACCTTCAAATTATCCTGAAAATCTATGAATTCGGCCTGAGATTTAAAGAGAGACCAGCTGGAATGCTACAGTGAGAAGAGTTCGCGCTTCTATCAAGGTAGGAAGACGGGGAAAAAGAAATAAAGACACAAAGGGCTCCAAGGGGGAGGGGCCCCGCGAGGAGCCGGGCTGAGGCCGGGGCGAGTGTCCCCAGGACAGGAGAGCCCCGTCCCGGAGACGCAGGAGCTGCACCGACCTTCCCGGGCGGAAAGGGGCTCGCGGGGAGTTGGAGCAGGACCCAGGAGGGCGAGGATGCCCTCGGGCTCCCGGGGACAGTAACAGCAACTGCGCGCCCAGGAGAGTGCACCGAGCTCCCTAAGGGCTGCAGCGCGCACGGCGGGACCCGGCGGGACCCGGAGCAGCTCGGGGGGCGGGGGGGGGGGGGGGGGCAGGGGGCGGCTCCGCGGAGGGGGCTGCGCGGCCCGGGAGCGCGAATCCACCAGCGCAGGCTCCGGAGCACAGGGCGCCGGGACACAGCCCAGGATCCGGCCTCCCCCGGGACAGGCAGAGGCCGGGAGGGCCCAGGACAGCGAGGACGCTCCTGCCCCAGCTGAGCACATCAGCGGCCCCGCCCGGAGCCTCCAGGCCCTGCAGACGGAGTTCCTGCCGGAGCTGAATCCAGGTTTCCAGAGCTGCCCCGCCACTGGGGCTGTTCCTCCTGCGGCCTCACGGGGTAAACAACCCCCACTGAGCCCTGCACCAGGAGGGGGCACAGCAGCTCCCCCAACTGCTAACACCTGAAAATCAGCACAACAGGCCCCTCCCCCAGAACACCAGCTAGACGGACAACTTCCAGGAGAAGCCAAGGGACTTAAAGAACACAGAATCAGAAGATACTCCCCTGTGGTTCTTCTTTTTTTTTTTTTTTGGTTTTTCTTTTGTTTTGTTTTGGTTTTTTTTTGTTTGTTTTCTTTTGTTTTGCTTTTTGATTTGTTTCCTTCCCCCACCCCCCCTTTTTTTTCTCCTTTCTTTTTCTTTCTCTTTTTCTTCTTTTTTTTCTTTCGTTTTTTTTTCTCTTCCCCCTTTTTTTCTCTTTCTCTTTTCTTTCCTTCTTTCTCTCCTCTCTTTTTCTCTTTTTCCCAATACAACTTGCTTTTGGCCACTCTGCACTGAGCAAAATGACTAGAAGGAAAACCTCACCTCAAAAGAAAGAATCAGAAACAGTCCTCTCTCCCACAGAGTTACAAAATCTGGATTACAATTCAATGTCAGAAAGCCAATTCAGAAGCACTATTATACAGCTACTGGTGGCTCTAGAAAAAAGTATAAAGGACTCAAGAGACTTCATGACTGCAGAATTTAGAGCTAATCAGGCAGAAATTAAAAATCAATTGAATGAGATGCAATCCAAACTAGAAGTCCTAACGACGAGGGTTAACGAGGTGGAAGAACGAGTGAGTGACATAGAAGACAAGTTGATAGCAAAGAGGGAAACTGAGGAAAAAAGAGACAAACAATTAAAAGACCATGAAGATAGATTAAGGGAAATAAACGACAGCCTGAGGAAGAAAAACCTACGTTTAATTGGGGTTCCCGAGGGCGCCGAAAGGGCCAGAGGGCCAGAATATGTATTTGAACAAATTCTAGCTGAAAACTTTCCTAATCTGGGAAGAGAAACAGGCATTCAGATCCAGGAAATAGAGAGATCCCCCCTAAAATCAATAAAAACCGTTCAACACCTCGACATTTAATTGTGAAGCTTGCAAATTCCAAAGATAAGGAGAAGATCCTTAAAGCAGCAAGAGACAAGAAATCCCTGACTTTTATGGGGAGGAGTATTAGGGTAACAGCAGACCTCTCCACAGAGACCTGGCAGGCCAGAAAGGGCTGGCAGGATATATTCAGGGTCCTAAATGAGAAGAACATGCAACCAAGAATACTTTATCCAGCAAGGCTCTCATTCAAAATGGAAGGAGAGATAAAGAGCTTCCAAGACAGGCAGCAACTAAAAGAATATGTGATCTCCAAACCAGCTCTGCAAGAAATTTTAAGGGGGACTCTTAAAATTCCCCTTTAAGAAGAAGTTCAGTGGAACAGTCCACAAAAACAAAGACTGAATAGATATCATGATGACACTAAACTCATATCTCTCAATAGTAACTCTGAATGTGAACGGGCTTAATGACCCCATCAAAAGGCGCAGGGTTTCAGACTGGATAAAAAAGCAGGACCCATCTATTTGCTGTCTACAAGAGACTCATTTTAGACAGAAGGACACCTACAGCCTGAAAATAAAAGGTTGGAGAACCATTTACCATTCGAATGGTCCTCAAAAGAAAGCAGGGGTAGCCATCCTTATATCAGATAAACTAAAATTTACCCCAAAGACTGTAGTGAGAGATGAAGAGGGACACTATATCATACTTAAAGGATCTATTCAACAAGAGGACCTAACAATCCTCAATATATATGCTCCGAATGTGGGAGCTGCCAAATATATAAATCAATTATTAACCAAAGTGAAGAAATACTTAGATAATAATACACTTATACTTGGTGACTTCAATCTAGCTCTTTCTATACTCGATAGGTCTTCTAAGCACAACATCTCCAAAGAAACGAGAGCTTTAAATGATACACTGGACCAGATGGATTTCACAGATATCTACAGAACTTTACATCCAAACTCAACTGAATACACATTCTTCTCATGCGCACATGGAACTTTCTCCAGAATAGACCACATATTGGGACACAAATCGGGTCTGAACCGATACCAAAAGATTGGGATTGTCCCCTGCATATTCTCGGACCATAATGCCTTGAAATTAGAACTAAATCACAACAAGAAGTTTGGAAGGACCTCAAACACGTGGAGGTTAAGGACCATCCTGCTAAAAGATAAAAGGGTCAACCAGGAAATTAAGGAAGAATTAAAAAGATTCATGGAAACTAATGAGAATGAAGATACAACCGTTCAAAATCTTTGGGATGCAGCAAAAGCAGTCCTAAGGGGGAAATACATCGCAATACAAGCATCCATTCAAAAACTGGAAAGAACTCAAATACAAAAGCTAACCTTACACATAAAGGAGCTAGAGAAAAAGCAGCAAATAGATCCTACACCCAAGAGAAGAAGGGAGTTAATAAAGATTCGAGCAGAACTCAACGAAATCGAGACCAGAAGAACTGTGGAACAGATCAACAGAACCAGGAGTTGGTTCTTTGAAAGAATTAATAAGATAGATAAACCATTAGCCAGCCTTATTAAAAAGAAGAGAGAGAAGACTCAAATTAATAAAATCATGAATGAGAAAGGAGAGATCACTACCAACACCAAGGAAATACAAACGATTTTAAAAACCTATTATGAACAGCTATACGCCAATAAATTAGGCAATCTAGAAGAAATGGACGCATTCCTGGAAAGCCACAAACTACCAAAACTGGAACAGGAAGAAATAGAAAACCTGAACAGGCCAATAACCAGGGAGGAAATTGAAGCAGTCATCAAAAACCTCCCAAGACACAAGAGTCCAGGGCCAGATGGCTTCCCAGGGGAATTTTATCAAACGTTTAAAGAAGAAATCATACCTATTCTCCTAAAGCTGTTTGGAAAGATAGAAAGAGATGGAGTACTTCCAAATTCGTTCTATGAAGCCAGCATCACCTTAATTCCAAAACCAGACAAAGACCCCACCAAAAAGGAGAATTACAGACCAATATCCCTGATGAACATGGATGCAAAAATTCTCAACAAGATACTGGCCAATAGGATCCAACAGTACACTAAGAAAATTATTCACCATGACCAAGTAGGATTTATCCCTGGGACACAAGGCTGGTTCAACACCCGTAAAACAATCAATATGATTCATCATATCAGCAAGAGAAAAACCAAGAACCATATGATCCTCTCATTGGATGCAGAGAAAGCATTTGACAAAATACAGCATCCATTCCTGATCAAAACTCTTCAGAGTGTAGGAATAGAGGGAACATTCCTCGACATCTTAAAAGCCATCTATGAAAAGCCCACAGCAAATATCATTCTCAATGGGGAAGCACTAGGAGCCTTTCCCCTAAGATCAGGAACAAGACAGGGATGTCCACTCTCACCACTGCTGTTCAACATAGTACTGGAAGTCCTAGCCTCAGCAATCAGACAACAAAAAGACATTAAAGGCATTCAAATTGGCAAAGAAGAAGTCAAACTCTCCCTCTTCGCCGATGACATGATACTCTACATAGAAAACCCAAAAGTCTCCACCCCAAGATTGCTAGAACTCATACAGCAATTCGGTAGCGTGGCAGGATACAAAATCAATGCCCAGAAGTCAGTGGCATTTCTATACACTAACAATGAGACTGAAGAAAGAGAAATTAAGGAGTCAATCCCATTTACAATTGCACCCAAAAGCATAAGATACCTAGGAATAAACCTCACCAAAGATGTAAAGGATCTATACCCTCAAAACTATAGAACACTTCTGAAAGAAATTGAGGAAGACACAAAGAGATGGAAAAATATTCCATGCTCATGGATTGGCAGAATTAATATTGTGAAAATGTCAATGTTACCCAGGGCAATATACACGTTTAATGCAATCCCTATCAAAATACCATGGACTTTCTTCAGAGAGTTAGAACAAATTATTTTAAGATTTGTGTGGAATCAGAAAAGACCCCGAATAGCCAGGGGAATTTTAAAAAAGAAAACCCTATCTGGGGGCATCACAATGCCAGATTTCAGGTTGTACTACAAAGCTGTGGTCATCAAGACAGTGTGGTACTGGCACAAAAACAGACACATAGATCAGTGGAACAGAATAGAGAATCCAGAAGTGGACCCTGAACTTTATGGGCAACTAATATTCGATAAAGGAGGAAAGACTATCCATTGGAAGAAAGACAGTCTCTTCAATAAATGGTGCTGGGAAAATTGGACATCCACATGCAGAAGAATGAAACTAGACCACTCTCTTTCACCATACACAAAGATAAACTCAAAATGGACGAAAGATCTAAATGTGAGACAAGATTCCATCAAAATCCTAGAGAAGAACACAGGCAACACCCTTTTTGAACTCGGCCATAGTAACTTCTTGCAAGATACATCCACGAAGACAAAAGAAACAAAAGCAAAAATGAACTATTGGGACTTCATCAAGATAAGAAGCTTCTGCACAGCAAAGGATACAGTCAACAAAACTCAAAGACAACCTACAGAATGGGAGAAGATATTTGCAAATGACATATCAGATAAAGGGCTAGTTTCCAAGATCTATAAAGAACTTATTAAACTCAACACCAAAGAAACAAACAATCCAATCATGAAATGGGCAAAAGACATGAACAGAAATCTCACAGAGGAAGACATAGACATGGCCAACATGCATATGAGAAAATGTTCTGCATCACTTGCCATCAGGGAAATACAAATCAAAACTACAATGAGATACCACCTCACACCAGTGAGAATGGGGAAAATTAACAAGGCAGGAAACAACAAATGTTGGAGAGGATGCGGAGAAAAGGGAACCCTCTTACACTGTTGGTGGGAATGTGAACTGGTGCAGCCACTCTGGAAAACTGTGTGGAGGTTCCTCAAACAGTTAAAAATATACCTGCCCTACGACCCAGCAATTGCACTGTTGGGGATTTACCCCAAAGATACAAATGCAATGAAACGCCGGGACACCTGCACCCCGATGTTTATAGCAGCAATGGCCACGATAGCCAAACTGTGGAAGGAGCCTCGGTGTCCAACGAAAGATGAATGGATAAAGAAGATGTGGTTTATGTATACAATGGAATATTACTCAGCTATTAGAAATGACAAATACCCACCATTTGCTTCAACGTGGATGGAACTGGAGGGTATTATGCTGAGTGAAGTAAGTCAGTCGGAGAAGGACAAACATTATATGTTCTCATTCATTTGGGGAATATAAATAATAGTGAAAGGGAATATAAGGGAAGGGCGAAGAAATGTGTGGGAAATATCAGAAAGGGAGACAGAATGTAAAGACTGCTAACTCTGGGAAACGAACTAGGGGTGGTAGAAGGGGAGGAGGGCGGGGGGTGGGAGTGAATGGGTGACGGGCACTGGGTGTTATTCTGTATGTTAGTAAATTGAACACAAATAAAAAATAAATTAAAAAAAAATAAATGTTAGGTATTAAGAACAAGCCATTTGGAATACATTACTTCTTACTATCCTGAGAATGACTGATAGACAACATTCCTCCTAGAGTCAACTTTCCTCTAGAACTTTAGGTCAATTTTTTTTTTTTCTCATTGGTGTAACTTCAGGATAAGTTAGAAGAAGTCTTAATTGAGTCCCTAAAACCATTTTACTTGGACCAAGACCTATATTTTTCAAAGTAAAATAACTGCACCCAAACCCAAAATATCTGCAACTTCTACTGTGGTAGCAGTAGTTAAAGGAAAATTTTTCTGTTTTCAGGTTTTCTATGTGTCAGACTTGGGCTTATTGACATCTGCATTCTCTCTGAGATTATTCTATCAATTATTTGTAGCTTATGGAGTTGTTCCTCTGGGAGATGCTTCTCCACTTAGTTCACACGAGAGCATGACATCCTGATTTCTTGCTTTTGCCCTCCCTGCTCCCTCTTCTTGACTCTTTCTTTTGTGTCCTGGAGATTAACCCAGGATGAAAGTGAAACATCCAGAGAACCTCAAGCACAAGGGCTCCAACTCATATGAATCAAGTCATACACATAACATGCTGTTGCCACCAACAGTGGCAATCCTTTCACCAGAGAGAAGCCACCAACCAGTTTATGCAGCAGATCATTATCTGGTGGTAGCTCTCGATCATATTGAGAAACTGTTCAGTCAGTGGAAATAATGAGAAGAGGAGAAATAACTTGGACATGCTCACCAATACATGGCTTTGCATCACCTCGTTTCATCCTCAGAATTTGCAGGAGGAGTGAATATTATTAGCCGAATTTCATAGATGATGAAACTCAGCCTTGGCGCCCGTAGTGTGAAATGGAACAAGGATTCCATTAGAGAAGACCCTTGGAAAATCTCCCTTTTTATGGGGTGAGGACTCATTAGCATCCACATGTGAAAACTATTCCTTCTCATGGCAAATAACTGCATTGTGACAATTTTGAATTTTACCTGAGCCTTGTGCTCCTGGAAAACAGCAAAGATTAAGAATCATCTCACGTCTCATGTTTTGGGGTTCTGGGAAATGGCTTACTGCAAAGAATCATCCTTTTCCAGATGAGTTACATGAGGCTCACAAATGCCCTTATTGTTTGCCTATGACAAGACCAGACATACACTTTCCACCTCCCATTCAGTGCTTCACAAATGATTAAAGTATTTGTACCCACAGAACAGTTAGGACAAAATGCCCTTTGATCTGACAATGATCAAGTTTTGATCCCCTTAGTCTCCTAAAATTTGATGCATTCTCAGTCTGAACCAGCAGACAGCCCCTCCTCAATGGCTCATCCTAGGAATAGGCTGGCCTGAGAGCAAAAAGTTCTCTGATCTACTCTCCAGTCAGACCATCTCCACTTGTTCATCTCATTTCCACACAGGGTTCTTTCTGGTCTTGTTCCCTACTCCCTATAAAAGAAAAGTCCTTTTCTGCCTGAGGACATGAAGTGCCTGCAGCTCTACTGGTTATAAGGTTCTCCATTTTGCAGTAGTCTTTTTCTCCCTCTTGCGATACTCCTTTCAAATAAAAGTTGCTACATATGTAAGACTGGATTTGTTTTTGTTTTAAATAGATTTTATTTTTTAGACAAGTTTTAGGATCACAGCAAAATTGAGCAGAAAGTACAGAGTTCCCATATGCCCATACACGCACAGCCTCCCCAATATCAACATCGCCGACCTGAGTGGCACATTTGTTATCATCAGTGAACCTACAGTGACACACCATTATTATCCCAAGTCCACAGTTTACATTAGGGCTCATCCTTGGTGTTATACATCCTGTGAGTTTGACAAATGCATAATGACATATATCCATCACTGTAGTACCATTCAGAGTAGTTTCACTGTCCTAAAAATCCTCTGGGCTCTGTCCATTTATCCCTCCCTCCTCTCTAACTCCTGGCATCACTGATTATTTTACTGTCTCCCTAGTTTTGCCTTATCTTTCAGAATATCATATTGTGGGAATCATATGGTATGCAGCCACTGTAGTTGGGTTTCTTTCACTTAGTACTGTACTGGATTTATTTTTATTTTTAATTAGGTAACTGAAAACACATATTCTGAATCACATATTCTAAGACACTCAATGTATATTCCAAAAAGATAGACTATGCATCTTGCAACAAGGATAGCGAACGTGAAGCATTTGCAAAGGTCCTATAAAGCCTCTCTTTAGATAGAAATTGTGCTTACCTGCAGTTTAATGTTTTTGTAAGAGATTGGAGAAGGAGCTCCCCCTTTGTGTGTCAAATGAAAGAAGGTAGTTCTGGTTGGAAGTTGCTTCATGGCCAGCATTTCTGTCCCAGGGGAGGAAATAAAAGGGATGATTGGATGCAGTCACTAGGTCATGCACCAAGTCCTTGGCTGTAGGCAGAGGTGGGTTCCTTGTAGGACTAATGAAGCATAAGTTTCAGGGCCTCTCATATTGTATGCACAATTTTGCATTCTTCTTTCTTAAGAGGGTCCTGCCAATGTATAAGCTTCATGCCTCCCTAAAACCCAGATTCACCTGTGACTAGAGATTATGGCAAATTCCGCTTTGCCTATCTCTTCATCCTAGTGAGTTCTGCTGGCTTGTTGCCCAAGACTTCTCCGACAATCAAAATAAACCTGTGTCAGCACTGAAAATAGGGCAGCGAAGAATGTTGTTCAGCACCATCTTTAACAGGGAATAAAGAGACAGAATAAAACTCACGGGGGGTCCTAAATCTTCTATCTCATCACATTAAGAAGCATCAAAGTAAGACCCTACCTCAGGAAGTAGTCACTTCTATTTCATGTAGCTCCAAAATTGATTCCAGCCTAGGCTCTGTCTACTAAGATAACTGTGCTAGGCTTAAAATAATTATAGCCATAGATAAGCCAATCAAAGTAAGAAGAGACCTGTTACTGTACCTCATGTAGATCCAAAGTACATTAAATTTCAGAATAAAATCAGAGTGGATAGGATGCCTTTGGATTCTTATGTATAACCAAATTGCCAGCATTATTCTGAGGAAATAGAATAGAGTCAGTGTACGTTGCAAAGCCTGTTGCCACACAGAGTGGCTCATCCTCCAACCCACCCTCCCCTGGGATACTTTTCCTGCTCTTCCCAGAATTCCTCTAGTGCCTATAATCCAAGGAGCCATATGGGCAAGCCTATAGTAATAGTTAACATTTATTGATATTGATAATGCTCCAGACACTATGATTGATGCTTTTCATATATTAACTCATTTAATCCGTTGAGGTTCAGGAAGGGTATAATAAATACGTCTTTGTCTCCCAGTTCAGAACCAAATGAGAAATAAAACCCAAGAAACAAAGAGAAGGGTCTTATTTATTTATTTTTTTGGTTTGTTTTAATGTCAGTTTTATTACCTATAAGGATGATTTGAGGACATGGCTTTAGCCCTCTAGCCATGATGGGATTCCTAACTACTTCACCCTTATACTCACTAGACTTGTTCCTCCCAGCACTAGCTCAGCTGGCCAATTGAGTCCTCCCCACAGGGGTTGCACCTGGAAACCCTGTACACTGTGTGGCTTAGGAGAAGGACTGGTCTCCTTGGAGAAAGAAAGGAATAGGGGATGAGCTGTCCAATTTCTTCTTCCATATTTACCCAATCAGAGAAGTCTCTGAAGTCTCATTGAAGTCTCTCTTATTGAGAGTAAAAGCATGGAGGGTCAGATGGAAACCCAGAGCTAAACTTTAGCAGAACTCCCTCTGTATGGAAATGAGGAGGCCAAGAGAATAGAAATCCCTCCTATCATAATCCTTTAAATAAAACCATTAGGTAAAAATATTAAGTGCTACAATTTAAACACACACAAAAAATAGGCTAATTGAGAATTTAAATCCTTGTCCAAGGATGGCTTTTGCAAATGGCAGAGGCATGGAAGCCAGTCTGACCCCAGAGATCAGGCTCACTAGATGACACATCAGGAGTACATTCCTGATGTACACAATACTGCCAACTCTTATTAGCTCATTTCACTCTGCTGAGTATCCTTGATGAAGACAGTTATGTTGGAGTGGATCCTGAACATTGGAATTGCCCTCCTGTGGCTGGGAGCCATAGCTCCACACTCACTGTGCTCCAGTTCTAGATTTCTTTACCTAAAAATTTGAAGAAGTAATACTTGCTTCACTGGGTTGTGGTAAAAGTCAAACGATACAATGAGTATTACACCCCTGGCACATAATAGTGTGCCTGCTGAACGGTAATATTAATGATCTTCCCTTTCCCTACTATTTTATAGGCAGATAGATGTCATTGTTCCTTTTTACAAATGAGTAAACTGAGACTGGAGAAGATTAAGTAATGTACTCATAGTACTTAAATCTGAGCTGACAAGTTAGACTTTCTGATACTATGTCCTTTTTATTTTTCTATTCAGTCAAATAAATGCTAGGATGTATCCACATCTATGGAACTAGATTTAAATGTTGAAAGACCCTAGAAAAATAAGAATTGCCTGTTTTTGAGAAAATTCAGTTAAGAAGAGCCAAACCAAAAAGCCCATTTGGATCCTAGAAACTCTTCTTGCCAAACCACAGCAGCAGGAATGTTAGAAGTGGCTGAGGCCTGGGAGCCTCTCTCTGGACCAAGCCCCATGCTTTGCAAATGAGACCCAGAAGCTCCAGCAGAGAGGAGATGGGCCTCGCCCCGGATTTGGCAGGGATGAAGTTGGAACTAAAGCCCAGTATCACCTGGCATTTTCCCAGACTTCTGGGAGGCCTTTTCCTCCTTTAGATACTTTTGTTTGTTTGGGATTCCCTTTTCTCAATCATGGCCCTACGTGCTACTCCTATAGAATGGCCCCTTGCATGAAACCATGTGTTTTCCTTTGAGCCACCACTCTGGGAACTTTACTCTGTTTTCTCTGATTCAGTCCAAGGTGCTTCAAGTCCTTTCTGCCTCCCTCCATCCTTTACATAAATACTCCTGTGTCTTGGGATAGATGGAGTTCATTAAGATTAGATCAGTGCAAACACTTTTACCCCCAAAATCCAACTGTGAGGCTGAAATCTTTCCCTCTACCAGGGTCCCCTCCCCATCTCTGCAACCAGAGATATCTTTATGAGTTCTAATGATTTCTGAGATGATAATAATAATGAGACGATAATCTTATGCTAATTCTGCTACAAAAACAGACCAGATGTCTCTACTGCATTAAATGCCTCTTTAATACTCTGTTTAGCTCTGTGTTCCAATCATTGTCAAAAACATTCATCGCAAAACTGTCCCCATGGACCATCCTGTCACCATCAAGCAGTATTCAAAGAAAATAGATTAATCAGAAACCTGCAGTTATAGGCTTCTCCGGGCAATGTGCATTTGATAGTTCATTAGGAGGGGAGAAAAAAATCAGTCAGAGAAACTGTATGATGTCATATCTCTCTGGAAAAAGAAATTATTTTTTTCAACTCATTAACTTATAATCTAATTTCTTGGAATTGTGTAAGATCAATTCAAGTACTTTAGGGGAAATAGTATCTACTATTAGATATTCAAAGAAGAGATACAAAGAAAGGGAAATGTGATTTTTTGTTCACTTTACTTGCTTTAGTGGAAAGTAACATAGGTTTTGGGCTAAAAATGAACCTGGAGGTAACTTCTGAGTCAAACACTGTATAACCCTACGCAACGCTCAATTTAATTATCCCTAAAAAGTTTATTAACAGCATACACCCTCTGAACCACTAAGGAATGACGTAGCATATACATATGAATCTAGCATGTAAAAAGCCCTGCATGTGGTAGGTCCTGAAATAATTTTAGGTTCTCTTCTCTTTGAAAGCTCCCAACTTAACTGTGGGTTGAAGGTTCTACCGTGCATCTACCATATAAATGTTATCTCCCAGTTATCCTTTAAAAAAAAAAAAAAGAGATCTTACTTATTTATTCATGATAGACATAAAAAGGCAGAGGGAAAAGCAGGATCCATGCTGGGACTCCAGGATCACATCCTGGGCCAAAGGCAGGCGCTAAACCACTGAGCCACCCAGAGATTCCCCCAGTTATCCTTTAAGAAAGCTATGGAGTGCACCTTAGGTATAGGCGAGATTTCCTTTGAAGTCCACATTTCTCATTTCTGCTCTTGATTACTCCTCTTGGGTTTTTAGCTTACTTTGTACCATGTCCCCCCCCCCAGTATCTAAAATATATTAATATGTTTGTTTCCCACACCAGCTTTAGAAAGTAGTACTTTTACTGGGCTCAAAATGAGGAAGCTGAAGTAAAAAAGGAATGTGACCAAAGTCATGAAGTTAGTAAGTGGTATAGTCAGAATTTGAACACAGGAAGGAAACTTTGCTCTTAAGCACTTTGCTACTTTAATTAGAAGTTCACTACAAGAAAAATTAAAGTTAATAGTTTTTTCCACCCATCAATTTTCAGCTACTTCTCTCCTATAATTTAGTTATCTACCATTTGTCCACATATGTGACTAATTTTCCATTTACTTGTCTATAGAAATCATTTCTATTTTTCTTTTTTAATATCTGTTTTTATTTTTGTAACAACCTCTATTCAGGAAACTTTCAGTTAATTCTATGACCAGTGACTGTATTGAGTAAGTGGGATGAAACCTGCAGACTCTGACCTCTGGCCATGCTATCTATGAGCTGTGTGCTCTCTCTTTTTTTTTTTTTTAAGATTTTATTTATTTATTCATGAGAGATACACACACAGAGAGAGGGAGAGAGAGACAGAGAGAGAGAGAGAGAGAGAGAGAGGCAGAGACACAGGCAGAGGGAGAAGCAGACTCCATGCACGGAGCCCAATGTGGGACTCGGTCCCAGGACCCCAGTATCACACCCTGAGCTGAAGGCAGACCCTTAAGTGCTGAGCCACCTAGGTGTGCCTGAGCTGTGTGGTCTTAGAAAGCTTTTTAAACTTGCTATGCATCAGTTTCCTCATCTTGAAAGTAAGGATAATGCTATCATCTATATCAACAGAAGATTTTAAAGATTAATGGCTTAAAGTATTTATAACTGTGCCAGCCACACGGTCATTGTCAGTAAAGAGCGAGCTCTTATTATTAGGTATATCTATGTCATTATCCCTCATTAATTTTACTGCTTTATTTTCATACAGAAATATTCAACTTACTAAGTGGTTTTACATATGTTGACTGATTTTCAACTTTTAAGTAAAAATGTAAGGTAAATATATCTGTTTTTCAGAACAAGTTATCAAAATATATTATGAGTTGAATTCTGTTCCCCCTTAAGTCTTAAGCTCCACTACCTAAAATTGTGACTTTATTTGGATATAGGGTCTTAGTAGAGGTAATCAAGTTAAAATGAGGTCATTAAGGGGAGACTTAATGCATATCTCTGGTGTCCTTATAAAAAGGGGAAATTTGAAAATATATGTACATGGAGAAAAGACAATGAGAGGAACCATATGGGGAAGATGGCCATCTACAAGTCAAGGAGAAAGGCCTGGAACAAGTCCTTCCTGAGCAGCCCACAGAAGGAACTAACCCTGGTAATGTCAGCAAGATGGCAGACTACAAGGTTTCCAGCCCATATTCCCCCACAGAAATAAATACTTGCCAGTATCCATAACAAAACTGCTTTAGTGGGAGCTTTGGGATCCAGGTGGATAACCTAGAAGAAATGGATAAGTTTCTAATAATATACTGCCAAGTATATTATTGCCAAGACTGAATCATGAAGAAATAGAAAATCCTAAAAGACCAATGATGACTAAAGAGAGTGAAGCACTAATTAAAAACTTTTCAATAAAGAAAAGGTCAGGACAAGATATACCAAACATTTAATTTTTTGAAGATTTATTTATTTATTTATTTATTTATTTATTTATTTATTTATTTGTATGTGAAGGCATAGAGGAAGAGCTAGAGGGAGAGGAAGAGAATCCCAAGCAGACTCCTCACTGAGTGTCGAACCCAACATGGAGCCTGATATCATGAGCCTGAGATCATGACCTAAGCCAAAATCAAGAGTTAGATACTCAACCAAGTTACCTAGGTATCCTGAACTATACTAAACATTTATTTTTTTTAAAGATTTTATTTATTTATTCATGAGAGACACAGAGAGAGAGAGAGATAGAGAGAGAGAGAGAGGTAGAGACACAGGCAGAGGGAGAAGCAGGCTCCACGCAGGGAGCCCGACATGGGACTCGATTCCAGGGCTCCAGGATCAGGCCCTGGGCTGAAGGCAGGCACTAAACCACTGAGCTGCCCTATACTAAACATTTAAAGAAGAATTAATGCCAGTCTTTTGCAATTCCTTCTAAAATGTCAAAGAGGAAACATTTCCAAACTCCTTTTATGAGGATAGCCAAATAAGGACACCACAAATAAAGAAAATTATGGGTCAATACCCCTAATGAATATACATGTAAAAATCCTCAGTAAAATACTATCAAGTCAAATTCAGTAACACATTAAATAATATAGATAATACACCATTTCAAGTGGCACTTATCCCTGGGATGCAAGAATGGTTCAACATATGCAAATTAATAAATGTGATATACCACATTAATAGAATGAAAGATAAAAATGATATATAATCATCTCAATATATAGCCAAATAGCATTTGACAAAATTCAATACCTCTTCATGATAAAACTCTCAACAAATTAGGTATAGAAGGAAAAATTTACCTCAATGTAAGGAAGGCCATATATGACAGGCCACAGCTAAAATTAAATTCAATGGTAAAAGGCTGAAAAATTTTCCTTTGTGATTATGAACAAGATAAATATATCTACTCTTGCCACTGTTCAACATAGTACTGGAAGTCACAGCCAGAGAAATTATGCAAGAAAAAAAAATCAGAGGCATCCAAATTAGAAAGCAAGAAATAAAACCCTTTATTTGCAGATGACAAGATCCTATATGTGGGAAACTCTAAAAATTCTACTAAAAACTGTTAAAATTAATAATTGAGTTCACTAAAGTTACAGAATACAAAATTAACATAAGAAAATCACTTGTGCTTCCATATACTAACAACAAACTATCAGAAAAAGAAATTAAGAAAATCCCATTTACAATGGCATCAAAAAGAATAAAATACTTAGGAATAAATTGGAACAAGGAAGTTAAAGAACTATACATTGAAAACTACAAAACATTGATGAAAAAATTGAAAAAGACACAAATACATTGACGTATATCCCATGTTCATGAACTGAAAATTAACGTTGTTAAAATGCCCCAAATTACCCACAGATTCAATGCAACTCATATCAAAATTCCAATGGTACCCTCACAGAAATATAAAAAAAAGAAATTATCCTAAAATTTATGAGAACACAAAAGACATTGAATAGAAAAAGTGATCTCTAGCAAGACAAAGCTATAGTTATCACATTATGTGACTTCAAAATACAGTGCAAAGCTACAGTAATCAATACAGTATATTACTGGCACAAAAACAGAATCATAGACAAATAGAAAAGAATAGGGCCCAGAAATAAATCTATGCATCTATAGTCAACTTAGCCCTAATAAGGAATACACAACAGAGAAAGGACAGTCTCTTCAACAAATAGTGTTGAAAAAATTGGATATCTAAATGCAGAAGAATGAAATTGGATCCTTACACCATATACGTAAATAAACTCAAAAGTATTAAAGAATTAAACATAAAAGCTGAAACTATAAAACTTCTAGAAAAGATATTGGGAAAAAAAAATCTTCCTGACATTGGTCTGGGCAAGAAGTTTTTAGGTATGCCCCCAAAAGCAAAAATAGACAAGTGGGATTGCATGAAACTAAAAAGCTTCTACACAGCAAAGGAGACAATTAAAAGACTGAAGACACAACCTAAGAATGAGAGAAAATATTTGAAAACTATACATATCATAAGAGTCAATATCCAGAACATATAAGGAATTTGACCCAGTAATAGGAAAATAAATAAACAGATTTTAAAAATGAACAAAGAACCTAAATCCAGATTTCTCTAAAGAATACATGCAAATAGCTAACAGGTATATGAAAAGGTGCTCAACATCACTCAATCATCAGGGAAATGAAAATCAAAATCACAATGAGATATCGCCTCATACCTGTTAGAGTGGCTGTTATTAAGAAGACAAGAGATCACGAACATCTGTACACCATTGATGAGAATGTAAATTGATATAGTCATTATGAAAAACAACTTGGAGGTTCCACAAAATTTTTTAAATGGAACTACAGTATGATCCAGCCATCCCATTTCTGGGTATATATTCAAAAGAAATCAAGTCAGTATCTCAAAGAGATATCTGCACTCTATGGTTATTATAGCATTATTCACAACTGCCAAGATTTAGAAACAACCTAAATGTCTATTGACACATAAATGGGTAAAGGAAATGTGGCATATGTATAGAATGGAATATTAGAGTTTTCAAAGCAAGGGAATTCTATCACTTGTGACAACTTGGGTGTACTTGGAGGATATTATGCTCAGTGAAATAACCCAGATACAGATACAGAAAAACAAATGCTGCATGATATGTGGAACTTATATGTGGAATTTAAACAAGTCAAATCCATAAAAGCAGAGAGTAGAATGGTGGTTTCCAGGGGCTGGGGGATGGGGAAATGTAGATTTATTAAAAAAAAAAAAAAAAGACAAAAGAAATCTGGCTTTGAGGGTGATGCTTAGTTATGTAGCATGAACAAGTTCTAGAGATGTAATTTACAACCTGGTGTCTATAGCTAATTATACTGTATTGTACACTTGAAATTTTCCAAGGGAGTAGATATTAAGGGTTCTCACCATACACATACACAAGTGGTAACTAGGTGAGGTGATGGAAATGTTAATTAATTTGACTGTGGTAATCATTTCACAATGCATACATATATCAACCTTGCATTGTACACCTTAAATACATACAATTGTTTTTTTTTTGTCAATCTTGCCTCAATAAAGCTGGAAAAAAATAAAATTACACTTTTGAAAAAAAAGAAAAGAAAAAAACCCAACTCTGCTGACACCTTGATTTTTGAACTTCTGGCCTCCAGAATATGAGACAATACATTTCTGTTGTTTAAACCACCCATTTTGTGGTACTTTGCTATGACAACCTTAGTAAACAGAGCATGCTGAATACAATAACTATAAGAACCAGAATAAAACCTACTTTTCTGGTTCCATCCTGTGTACTTTTTCTAACTTGGATGCTCTCTAGCAATTCATTATTCCTCCTCTGCTTCCACCTTCCCATGTAACCATTTTTGAAGTTAGCAGGAGCTTCCTGGTCTGGAATGTTGTGCATAAGGCAAATACTTTAGGGCAAGGTGGGAGTATGCTTTCTACCTCCAGGATGCTTATACCTGTGTTGAGGATACTCTGATGTATTCTAAAGTGAGATGTGACATCATCAGTCACAAGCTGGTTCACAAGGAAGAACAAAATCACGCTACTCCCCAAACATCACCCTCTTTGGTTGCTCAGGTATCACTGGAGCTGAGACCTCTCAGGACACGTCCCTCCACCACAGCTCCAGCTCACCCAAGGAAGTATAGGTAAAGGAGTTACTGCCTTTCATATTCCCCTATCTCATGATTCAGGCCCCAAATGCTTTGTAAACTAAAATGTTATACAAATGTTAACATATTGTTTTCATGTATGCAAATCCAGGCCTTGAAAATTATAGCATATAGACAAACTTAGAAATGATTAATGGCAGACAAATGAGATTGTATAACTATGCAGTCCATGAATAGCATCTTATAAAAAATGAACTGTTAGTCAGAAGATATTGCGTTTTGCCAAAATGCCATTCCTATAAGGGCATTGCGTCCCATTATCAGCTCAGTGGCATCAATCATGTGGACACCATTGTCAAAGGTGTCATTAGAGGGACTCTAAGTTCTGATAAGCTAACCCAGTTCTGTTATGAGGCTTATTTTAGGTTGTCTTGGCTTTTTGTTTCATACTGGATCTTAAGAGCTTTTCTTAGAATAGTTTTTCACACGATTCAGGACCTAAAAATCACTCTGTTGTCCTAGAAAATTCTCCAATATTCAGCATTGGTTCTCTTGTTCTAGTAGGATGTTCACTTTGCTCATGTGGGGCATATCTATGAGTTCTAGAGTTTATTAGCTATACCTCCAAATAAAAGAGGGTTAGTCTAGTTACTAACATGTCATGACACTTGACTAAAGCTCAAAAGCCAAGATTCTTGAGTAGCTTTGAGCCCATGGTCTATGGCTTTAGGGCAACAGACCTAACTTCGGGAAACTTGAAATCTCATCCCAGCATTGTCATGTTTTGACTTTATATACTTAGGAGATTATTTATGTACTCTGAAATTTTTTTTTGCCCCTAAGAATTTAGTTCAATGAGTTTTGGTAAATATACATGTCCATCTAACCCATACACAGACCAAGGTGTAGAACATTTCCATCACCTCCAATGGTCCTCTCCTGGCTCTTTCCTGTCAATCCCTCTGAATCCACAAAGATATTGTCACTTTTCTTACCTCTTTCACCATAGAACACAGAGTTGGTTCGCTTATTGTGGAACTACATATAACATGCATTCTTTGTGTCTGACTTTGTCCACTCCATGTAATGCCTGTAAGATTGATCCATGTTATTGCATGATCAGCCATTCTCCCCCTAAACTGCTGAGCCAAAGTCCTTGTATAAATGTATGTGTCTGAATCTTTCTTAATTAATAAAAGGAATAATCTGAATTTGAGACCTAGATCCACTGCAACAAGCTCTGTGATATCGGGCAGGTATCTGACTCTACTGACTTGTTTTCCTTATCTGTATAACATGGAGAATAATCTCACTGCACCCTCTCCAACAGTTTACAACCAGGATTAAACACACTAACGGTCTTTCCCTCACCACTAGTACCATTCTAATCCAGCGATCATCCTCTCCTGCCTGAACTATTGGTAAACTTCACATAAATCAATGTGTAGAGTATTGTATATCTACAGAACATGTACGTTTCATGTGTGGCTTTTTTTCCGACATAATGCCTGTGAGATTAATCCACATTAGCCTGTCAACTAATCATCCAACTCCTGTCATTCTCCTATTGTCAGTCAGGATAAACTTTTATATGTGAATCAGAATACATCATTTCCGCAAGCTGGTATAGCCAGTCTGGAAAACAGTGTGGAGTTTCCTCAAGAAGTTAAAAATAGAGCTACCCTGCAACCCAGCAATTGCACTACTGGGTATTTACCCCAAAGATACAGATATAGTGAAAAGCTGGGAGACCTGCACCCCAATGTTCATAGCAGCAATGTCCACAATAACCAAACTATGGAGGTAGCCACCATGTCCTTTGACAGATGAATGAATAAAGAAGATTTGATACACACACACACACACACACACACACACACAGAGGAATATTACTCAACCATCAGAAAGGATGAGTACCTATCCTTTATATTGATGTGGACGGAACTAGAGGGCCTTATGCAGAGTGAAATAGGTCAGTCAAAGAAAGACAATTATCATATAGTTTCACTCATATGTGATATATAAGAAATAGTAAAAGGGACCATAAGGGAAGGGGGACACTGAGTGGGGAACAACTAAAGAAGGAGATAAACCACGTGAGACTCCTAACTCTGGGAAACAAACAAAGGGTTGCAGAAGGGGAGGGGGTGGGGGCATGGGGTAACTGGATGATGGGCACTGAAGAGGGTACATGATGAGATGAGCACTGGGTGTTGTTATACTATATGTTGGCAAACTGACCTTGAATAAATTTTTTTTAAAAAAAGAATACATCATTCCCTTAAGATTATTCAAGGGCTCCCCTCTTCCCTTAGAACAAAATAGAGAATTTTACCAGACCCTACCTGAACCTACCTCTCCTTCCCCCATCCATCCTCACTGCTCATTCCTCTCCTGTCACTCAATATACCTTGTTTCTGTCTCCAACATGCTCCATTCATTCCCACTATGGAACCTGAAGAATGCTTTTCCTTACATTTAGACCTCAGCTTAAATATTCCCATTTTAGAGAGGCCTTTTTTGACCTCTCTAACTCAGTGAAGAAAAATCACTCACTTGGTATTTGTTAGATGAATGAATAAGGGGATTGGAAACATTTTGCATACTATAAAACATAAAATGCCTGTAGACATTTGTTAGTTTTTTTTATAACAAGCTTACATAATAAAATATATATTCATAAGTTAGACCGTGTCTTTGTGATCACTATGAAAAAAGATTGGTATAGATCTCCCATTCTAGAAGCTTCCACCTAAAGTATACAATAAGAGATAGGGAGTCTGGAAACTAATGATCTGGAGATGATAACTGAAAAGCACATTACCCAAAGTTCCTGAGGGCCTATGTCTGGCATGTGAGAGGCTTCCTATGGAAAGTGCTGGGATCTGTAAAAAGACTGGATTTAAGTTTCATGAGATAATGAGAGGCAATGATGATAAAATTGTTGCTGATTTTTCCTTCTTACTAAGTCAGAATGCCAGTGCATAAATTATAAGTGAATACAATTTAAGGTATCTTCTAAATAAATCCATTTTCCTTCTCCTGAAATTAACAATGTGCTGCTCTCCACTTATCCAACATGCTGGCCGTTATCCAAGATATACTCAACACTCCTGTTGCAAACTAGCTAGTCTCCAGTTCTTCTTTACCCCTTCTAGTCTCTTCAAGACAGAATTTCATTTGTTCCCAAATCTGTATATTCATGTTGTATTTATTGTTTTATAAATTGATAAAGTATGAGTAGAAAAAAATAATTGTTTTGATGAAAATTAACTGGAGCCTTTTGGAATGACTGGACAAGGATGATTTGCCTTTTTTTTTCTCCTGATGAAATAAGTGTGGGAAATAAAATCATAGGAGATTTGGATGTGGTTGTAGAGATCCAGACACATTCTACACTCAGATTGCTTTAGGTGTCTTCAAGTTCTCCCATAATTTAAGGAAACAGAAACTCAAATATTTGCTTTTAGGCAAGTTATTTCTATACAAAGAAAATGCTGGATCTACATCAAAAGATTAGCAAACGACAACTCTTCTGATTAATGAACTAAAGGCTCTGACTCACGTGAGAAAAAAAAATGCTTTCATGGAGCTGAACTTTTTTCTGCTATTTTGGAAGTATAATCAGTCATCAGAATAGAGCAACAGAGACTGTCCTTCAACTTTGTAATTGGCCACTGCTTATTTCTGTTGATTTCTTAGTCCTCTTCATATTTGAATTTAGTTTTTTGAAACAGTCAGTTTCTTCATCCTCCTTAAACTATTTTCTTCACTTTGTTCCCAGGAACCACTTCTTTTGTTTTCTTCCTACCTGGATGCTTCCTCCCATTCAATCTGTTTTTTTTTTTTTTCCCCTGGTTCCTCATCTTTTCAAATCTATGGCTTAATTTTTAGACATCACGTCTTCTCTGTCTAAGGCTGTGTCCCTTGGTGGTCTTGTCTGATCTCATGACTGTCAATATTATCTATACACTGATGACTCACACATTTATATCTACAGCCTAGACTACTCACTGGAACTCTGGATTTGTATATCCAGCTGCTTACTCACTGTCTCCATTTGGATGTTTCTAGGCATTTCAAACTCAGCATATTAAAAACCTCACTTCTCTTCCTCCTGGAGTTGTCTCTTATTTCTCTCCTTTACAGCCCAGTTTGATCTATTAATGATCTGATTGGCTCTACTTCAAAAGTAATGTCAAATTCAATCTTTTCTCACCACTTGCCCCTCATTCGATGCATCATCTTGAACCTGTACTTATGCAAAGCCCTCTGAGTCTCTATCTCCTTCTTCTTCTTTTTTAAAGATTTTATTTATTCATGAGAGAGAGAGACAGACAGACAGAAAGAGGCAGAGACACAGGCAGAGGGAGAAGCAGGATCCATGCAGGGACCCCGATGTGGAACTTGATCCCGGAACTCCAGGATCACACCCTGGGCTAAAGGCAGGTGCTAAACCACTGAGCCACCCAGGGATCCCCATAAGTCTCTCTCTTCTAATCTGGATCCCTTACCATCTATTCTTAACAAAGCAGCTTGAATATTAATTTAAAAAGAGAAATAATAAAATATCTTTTTTAAGTTGGTGTGGAGACTAAATATAAAGAAATTAGGAGAGTGTCTGTGGAGAGCAAGCCATAAATCTTCTCTAATGTTGTTGTTGTTATAGGACATAGTTACACCAAGTTTTCCATTTCTCTCATGAATCTTAAATTGCAAATTTCTCCCCTGCATCCATAAATACGTTATGTCTCCAAAAACATTTCCTTGAGTGTGCATCCCTCCTCAGCCTACTGGTCCAACTCTGGTCCCTTTTAACAAGCTTATTTCAGCACCAATGTACTCTTCTGGTAATGTTTCCTCATCTTGCATTCTTTGTCTTTCTTTTCATCTCTTGGATGCGCTGTCTTTCAATATGTCACTGATGCTATAATAAAAAAATCCACCCCAATTTTCTCTGCTTTTGTGAGTACTGATCTTACTTTCCCACAGTATCTCCTCCAGTGATTTCCCTGATATGACTCCTGATTCTTCTCTTACTTTTAGACAACTAATTTAATGTACATACCTTCAGATCTTAGTTGTTAGTGTCTGTGGAGGATTTTGATTCCCAAGTATGGCCCTCTTCTCTACACTGAATCGTAGTGATCAAGCCAGTGTCTTTTAATACTACCTATTCCTGGGACACCTGGGTGGCTCACTGGTTGAGCATCTGCCTTTGGCTCAGGTCATAATCCTGGGGTCCTGGGATTGAGTTCTGCATCGGGCTCCCCGCAGGGTGCTTTCTTCTCCCTCTGCCTATATCTCTGCCTCTCCCTCTCTGTCTCTCATGAATAAATAAATAAAAACTTTTTTAAAAATACCACCTATTCCTTAAAGATTTCCAGTTCATATATCTACCTCAAATGTTTCACTTAGCTTTAGAATGCCTGAATGTGGGTCTCAAATCAAAATGATCAAAATGAGGACATATAACAACAGCATTGTTTGTGATAAAAAAAAATTGTAACTAATCTAAGGTCATGAATGGAAGTGGGGATAAATCATAGTATAGTCAATCAATATACTGTTATACATCAAGGAAGAGGAATAAACAATAGCTACACAAATAATTTTGGATGAATCTCAAATAATAAAAATAAGAATGAAAGAATTATTACAGAATGTTATGTGCTATATAAAATTTAATCATTTTATTATATGAGAATATATCCACAAGCAGTAGAACTGTGAAGGGAAGGGAAGAGAATGATTCTGGATAGTGGAATGGGGCTGGAAAGAAGCATGCAGGTGGCATCAATATTAGAAGTAACAGTCTGTGTATAGTGAGCTCAAATTCATTTTCTTTCTTCTTTCTTTCTTTCTTTCTTTCTTTCTTTCTTTCTTTCTTTCTTTCTTTCTTTCTTCCTTCTTTCCCTGTGTTCTTGTCTTGATTTATGCCAATATCATTCATCTATTTGCTCTAGTTAGAAAATTTAATCACATCTTAAAATTTCTTTTTATTTACCACACTCAGTTATAAATTCAGTTATAATGTTCCATCATCAGTTTGGTTTTACATAGACTTAGCTCTCAAGTCTAACTCCTTGTCTTTACTCCCAGGGTAACTGCCATATTCAAGTTTAGGAACCCATCAAATGTGCTCCCTGTCTCCTGTAATTTAGCTGAGGTCTTGACAGATTTGATTATCATCTTTCTAGTCAAAATCTTAGCCAGCTTTCGAAACCTCACAGTCTGACCTGAGTTACCTGCACACCCCATCTCCAATGATTTGATAGCTATTTCTTTTTTTAACTTCTAGACTCCATGATCTGCCATTCTTTAAAGCACAGGCTTTCATATCTTTATTCCTGTCTTTGCATCTTCTAGGAGTGCCTTTTCCTTCCTCTTGCATCTGCATAACATCTTCTTGTCATTTAAGGCTCAGAATAAATATAATCTCCCTGAACTCAACACTGGCTACCTACATGCATTCATCATTCACCCTCTCAGTTCCCATTGATCTCTGTGAATATTTGTATTATAGCACTTGCATCATTGTATAGACTTACTCAATTCTGATGGTTTTCTGTCTTCCTAACTAGACCATTAGCTCCTTGAAGACAGAGAGATTGTCTTATTTGTCTTATTCATTGTTATTTGTGCCAGTCTGGATGTATGGCATGATTATCTTCCATCTGCAATGTATATATGTCCCAAGTTCAAGATTCTGTACTCTGATTCACACAGTTGCCTGAGGACACAGAATAAATGTTTACATGTTCTTTTTTTTAAAGATTTTATTTATTTATTTATTTACTGATTCATTCATTCATTCATTCATTCATGAGAGACACAGAGAGAGAGGCAGAGACAGAGGTAGAGGGAGAAGAAAGCACCCTGCGAAGAGCCCAATGAGGGACTCAGTCCCAGGACTTCAGGATCACAACCTGAACCAAAGGCAGATGCTCAACCAATGAGCCACCCAGGTGCTCCCAAAGGTTTATTCTTTATAAAAAAGAGTATGCATGCATTGGTGGAAAGGACTGTGGGGACAAGGACATAAACCAACACATATTGAGTGCCTATGGTGTAGGAACTAGGCAAGGATCTTCTACACAATTTGGTTTAATCCTCTTAATTGTGGATATTACATTTTTTTGTTGTTGTTGTTGAATGGTGGCAATAATGAGGCTCAGGGCTCTTAACTATTGTGGCTCAGGTCACAGACTGAGTTAGTGTGTATAAGTCAGGTTAGTCTAGGTTCTGCTGCAGTAAAAAACATACCTCATATATTGATGTCTTAAAAAATGAACACTTTTTCTTGACTCATTCTTTACAACTCAAGGTAATTTATCAGGAGTTCTCTGCTTGTCACCATCATCCTGGGATCTAGTCTGACAGACCAGACCCATCTCAAATGTTGTCAGATACCACTGTTGACATTTCATTGGCCAAAACCCCACCTGACCACACCTAGCTCCAAGAACCCAAAGAAGTATGATACTAACATTTTTCCCAGAAAAAAGAAAGCAAGAATAATTGGGAAACAATACTAATGACCATTCCAGGTATGAATATAAAAATTAAAACCACATATGTGTAACTTCTAAGTTTATTCTCCTTTCTAGTCCAGCGACCATTCAATTTTTTTTTCTTTATTTGGAATTAAATTACATTTTAAAAGAAACTCAATATATGTTCCTTGAGGAACAAATATAGAATCTCTGCTCCAGTGATTCTCAAGTGTCAGTGTCCATTAGGATCACTTGCAAATTCTAGAACTCCACATCCAAAATTAGAATCCTCTAGGGGGGAGGGGAAGGAGCCTATATTTGGAACAAGCTCCCAGGTGTATGGGTTGTTAGTAGGCAACCATATGTTGAAAGAACAGTGCTCTAGGTCTAAGGTTTCAACCCCCCACCAACTTATTCTAAGTTGTCTTGCTGCTTATTACTTGTGTTTCTTTCCTGAAGATTCTTCAGTGCAAGGTATAACACATGCTTCTTATAACACATGATGCTCTCAGATTCTCTTCCAAAGCAGAGTAACTGCCTCTCCTGAATTTCTTTGGGTGCAGGAGAGAACAGAGCTTACTGAATAATGCATTTCATCCCTAGACTACCTGGAAGAGTCTCTGCTTAAAGCAGTAGAAACTTTTAGATGATTCATTTTGGAGACACTGATCAAAAAGTACAGCTCATGGGAACAGGTGAGCTCAGATGATTGATATCTTTCAAGGGACAGTGAACAAAATCCCTATCACTAGGAAAGAGGCTGAGTAATGAAACCACGTACCAGACAGGGAGAGAAACCTTTCTCTCCCTTTAGGCTTTAAAATAAATTCAGTCGTAGTCTCCTGCAAGCCTCAGACTAGACGTTACCATGTCTAAATGGATTCTACAACGTTGGCATCATGTTTCTGGGTCTGAGCTGATAGTGCCTTGTGGTGTTGGTGAATGAGGCAGGCAAGGAATGAAACTGACAGGGCCAGAAAAACATCAAAAATCTCTCAGAAACACAGTGAAGGGAAAGAAAGTCAGCCCTCATCAGACAGAAAGGAGGCGATTCTCACAGAGATCCTGCATGTATGTCCCTCGAAGGGAGTGTTTTGTTTCACTTGGCTCCCCGTGCCAATCAAAATGCCCCCTTGGCAGTGGATAAAATAAAATAAAGAAGGCAGAAATAAATGCCAAAACAAATTCATGCACAGAATGACCTTCCAAATGCTGCAAGGCCCAGCTAAGCTGTCCTCTACCAAAATGAACTGAAAGGGCAAAGGAAAAAAAAAATCTATAATTTAACTTCAGCTAGAAAAATCTTTAAAATGAGCTGAGGTACTAAAATATTTGCAATATATTCTTTTTGATGGTGACCTAACATTCAATGAATGCCTGATAATGTGCCAGGTATTTTATATATATTTTCTCCTATTATTTCATAATAGCATTGTGAGACGGATGTCATTGTCTCCAGTTTATGTTTGAGGAAATAAGCCAGAGGTTAAGTAAATTGCCCAAGGTTGCACTGGAAAGAAGAAGTGAGTCTGAGATATTTGTTTTGTTTTACTATAAAATTCATCACATTTTTTCCCACACAGACAACCCCTCAGATTTGTATCAGAATAAGAAAACTCTACTCAATACTTCGAAAACCTCAATGTTCTTCTCTCTCCTTTGTTTGATGACAAGAAAAGTACTCTATGCAAATGGTTGGCTGGCTATGAAATGACTGAAGACAAATGTAAAAGTGTACAGAAACATACTTTATACCTGTTGTTTAATTCAGGTATAAGAATCTTGGTCCACAAGGCCAAACTCCAGGACTAGTGATCTAGACCTGTGATCTTCAGGAATATTCAGGAGAAGCGACACTTCCTTTCATGCTACTTGAGTGCTTACCAGCAAGGACAATGCAGCTGAGGGCCACTGGCCAACTCATACAAGGAGCTTTACATAATCCCAGTAGACAAACCTATAAAGAATCCAAGGGCAACTAGAAAAAGGAAAACCTCCGGTCACCAAACTTATTGCATCATGTCAGCCTTGGAGAAAGAACTCAATAGTTCTCTCATCATTCCAGCATGAGACCTTGGCAGAAATCCACTCAGAGAGGAGAAATTGCCCAGACAGCCTTCCTTGGCCCCATAGGTTCAGATGGTACTACTCACTGTAGTACAAGCCATAGTAAGATTGTAACCGACAATCCAAGAGGCCTCTCTCCACAAGATGCCCCATCTCTTCCATTGTTCTGTTTGGTAAGGAACGAAATATCCCTCCTCCAGCCCAGTAAACACGGATCAAACACAGAGCAAGGAGTTTGAAGAGTGAGCAAACTCAGAAGGCTCTAGCACTAACAGATCATTAGATAAAAAAATGAAAACTACACAGATTCAGGAGTCAGACACACCTGAATTGTCATCTAAACTCTGCTACTAACTAGCTGAGTGACCTTGGACAAACTATTTAACCTCTCTGAACTTCACAGGATCACTGTGAAAAACAAACAGAAGTTTTTAAAGGGAAGCAAAGGGAAGTAGAGTGGTCAAGAATACAATCTTTGGAGCAAAAACGACTGGAGACCAGCTCCACAATTGAATATCCATGTGATGCTGTGCCAGATAATGTACTTTACTTCCTAAGCCTCAGTTCCTTCATCTTGGAAAATCAGGTGGATATATAACCTGTGTTAGAGGTACACAGAACAACATCAAAGGGGCTTAAAAACAACTCTAGTTGAGTGAAGTAAGTCAATCGGAGAAGGACAAACATTATATGTTCTCATTCATTTGGGGAATATAAATAATAGTGAAAGGGAATATAAGGGAAGGGAGAAGAAATGTGTGGGAAATATCAGAAAGGGAGACAGAACATAAAGACCCCGAACTCTGGGAAACGAACTAGGGGTGGAAGGGGAGGAGGGCGGGGGGTGGGGGTGAATGGGTGACAGGCACTGAGGGGGGCACTTGACGGGATGAGCACTGGGTGTTATTCTGTATGTTGGTAAATTGAACACCAATAAAAAATAAATTTATTAAAAAAAAACGAAAAAGTAAGAAACAGCTGTAACATTACCATTCATTCATGTATTGCGCATTGTATCAGAATACATTCACACAAAACACACATATAAATACAATAGCACGGTTACCTGTGGGATGAGGAGGAATGGACATGGGATTTGGGAATAAAATGGATAAATTACTAATTTAATGAAAGGGGTCTCTGTATAGATAAATAATAAAAACAATGCCATAATAGTGCAATCAACTCAGTGTTCTAGAACAGAGGTCTTCACAAACCAACAATAAAATCAGGGGTGATAATTGGGGGTATCTCCTGGTGTTGGTGGGGGATTAAGTGTGGAAAAACTTGGGAAAAGTTTAGCAGATTATCGGCCACTTGCCCCATGATGGTAATGATTTTTTCTAAGGCCCTTAAATGTGTAGCAATACTCTCTCCTGTTTTCCGACTACGAAGCTTGGACAGTTTTCTGAGAGTCATCCCCAGGTACTTTTTTTTTTTTTTTTCAGAAGCAGGTTATTGCCAAGAATCTCTGCAAAATCCATTTTTCTACCTTTTCTATAATTCAGATTTACAAAAGTGAGAGTCTACCTTCCCAAATTCACTCTCCCTTTTGCCAAGGACACAAGCAAAAAATCTCTGATATAACATAGAAAACTAGACTTTGGCCTGTAAAAATGTGAAGCTGCTATCAGCTAAAAACGAATTAGGCTAAGTTGATCATTTCTCATCTTTGATATTCAAAATGACTTGGCCAGGTTACATTTATTTATGCATCAGACTATTAAGGGGGCACAGTGGTCTTGTACCATCTAATCCTTTATTAAACCAAAATTAAAAATAATTTCTGAATTCCATTATTAATATCCTCCCTCTGTGGAAAGTATCTCCCTCACCAGACCCTATTGACATTCAGTCTAGACACTGCTGGAGAAACTCACTTCATGAATATCAATAAATGTGTTGCATAGAAATGGGAGGATATAAAATTATTTCTGAGCATTTGACAGTTGACAAAATGTTAGTATAATAATTAAAAGTGCAGACTGTTTAAATGCCAGGTAGGTGTTCCTCATGCAGCAGTGCACATTGGTCATATGAGGACAGCTTCTTTGTTAGAAGGCAGTTTAGGGAATAAACTTAACCTTACCTTCCTCTCATTTTGGTCTATGAATTCAGTGAATCCTACATAGAAAGAAGAAAGGGCTTCTTTTCAAAATGCCTTCAACAGCTCAGGTTATGCTTTTGATTTAGGAAAATAAAATCTAAAAATATGTTTATATAATTTCTTGCCTTCGTCTTCTTTCTCCCCCAATAGCAGACACATTTAAATGCTAATGAATTAGTTACAGGGCATAAAAGGTCTGGTTGGCTCCTGCTCTCTCCTTCACTTCCAATATCCATCCTACCTCTCACCCAATGCTCCCTCCCACCCTGATACTCTTATTTAATTGTTCTAGGTAGGAATCCGGGCTTTAAAAGTTCACCAATTCTTCCTAATATACAGTCAAGGCTGATACTTGATTAACTAAAGTATCTAGATTAACTAAAGCAATGGTTTTCAAACTTGAGTGGTTATAAGGTTTGCTTGGCATGCTTGTAAAAAATACAGATTTCTAGGACCCACCCCCTGGGGATTTGGGTAGTTCTTAGGTAGGACATAGGAATCTGTGTTTTCAACAAACACCCAGGGATTTCTGATTCAGGTAGTCCAAGGAATGCATATTGAGAAACCTGCACTAGTTTTATTCTTTTCAGCTTACACAAGTTCTTCACTCCAGCTATTGAAGAAATGCAGATCAAAGGGCAGGACTATACTCTGTTGCCCTCAATCAAGATACTTTAAATGAAGCCAAGTACATTTTGCTGATAACATTTGCAGGAGCCAGCCCAAAAGAACATGGGAAAGAGATGTAATATTTACCAAGCACTTACTATGCTCCAGGCATTTTACAAATGCTCTCTAATTTAAGCTTCCAAACATATAGGTAGAAAGAGGTTGTATATCTTTTCCTGGACTCTACCACTGAAGAGAGCAGAGCTGGAGTTCATCTTATGCTCTCTCTAAATCCAGGGACCTTGGGAATGGAAGGAAATGGGTCAGAGGTTAGGACATATAACCAGTCTCTAATTCTGATACTTCCTCTTCCCTGTATGTTATGAGGCAAGTACCCAAACACTCTCAGTTTCTGTATCAGCATCTGGCCAGGTTGGGGATGGAGCAGGGTGGGGTAGGGTGGGGTCCGGTGGGGAGGTGGTATCTGCCTCTGCTTGCTTCAGTAAGATGGTGTGCAGGTGAAGATGCATGAGGTTGTGCATGTGAAAGCACTTGAGATTTGTTGGAGGAAAACCATTATGTAGATTAATATGATTTAGTCTGTAAAAAGAAAAAAAACTAACATTGTTGGATACGCTATGCAATTTGTTCATTTGTCCATGCATCCATTCATCAAACATGATTTCAAAACCTAGTGTTTACAGAACCCAGAAGATTGGAAGAGTACAGGCTCTCTACAGACAAAATATTTTCAGTTTGGTGGGAAGATGAGGGAGTGAAGTAGATGGAAGACAATGAAAAATAGAAAAGAGGGTTTGAGGAAAGAAGAGGAGATGGAATGTGGATCAGGGAGAGTTGGACAGGAATAGAACACATTACAAAATGCTTTAACAAGTAGAGGAATCACCCTGAAGAATATTATTAAAAGAGATTTCTGGAGGCCATCCCCTAGAAAATCTGATTCAGTGGGTCTAGGCTGAAATTGCTGGTTGAAGGGTAGACAGTAGTTCATGGACAGACCATGCTTTGAGTGGTACTGATTTAATTCTCAATACAACCTTAGGAGGCAAGTAAGGCTGGTGTTATAACTCCCATATACCATTCCTATTATTAAAGAGGAGAAAGAGAAGAAGAAGAAGAAGAAGAAGAAGAAGAAGAAGAAGAAGAAGAAGAAGAAGAAGAAGAAGAAGAAGAAGAAGAAGGGGGAGGAGGAGGAGGAGGAGGACGGGAGGAGGAAGAGGAGGAGGAGGAGGGGAAGGAGGAGGAGGAGGAGGGAGGAGAAAGGAGGAGGAGGAGAAGCAGAGGAGGTGAAGGATGAGGAAAAGAAGAATAGGAGGAGGGAGATGAAAAAGGAGAAGAAGAAATTGAAATTGAAGTTCAAAAAAGTTAGGGAACTGGTTTAAGTTCCCCAAACCACCAGTATTGTGATGCCAAGTCTTAGGCTCTTGTCTATGTGAATGATTTAAGTTCAATATTCTTTGAGGTTGTGCATGGAGAACTCTGAATGACTATTGCCTTCAAAGTGGAGAGAATTGTCATGGGTACAAATATTGTCTTAATGGATTGTAAGGAATTTCCTTTAACCATAAATTCTCTGAGAAATAGTCCCAGTAAGATATAATCTATTTCTGTTCCTCAAAGAGTCAACATTCCCACAGCAGGGGAACTAGATACCAGAAGGCCTCTTTGTAGAGATTGGCAAGGTCTATAACTTCCTTCCAGTTCAGTTTTAACCACCTCTTGGGACTGTAGTGAGGATTAGCCTGAGTCAAAGTACTTTTGGCATTACCCGACACACAGTAGGTTTTCTACAAAGGTTAATTCCCATGGTTCCCTTTTCATTCCCAACCCAGCTAAGAATAACTGAGCACTAATAAAATAGTGAGAATTTAAGGTGTGCTGAGATATGAGTGAGGACCCTAATTTACTTTAGAGTATTTAATTCTCTGCACAATCCCAGGATGCTGGTTCTCTCGGTTTCCCCATTTCATAAATGAGGAAACAAAGGCACAAACTAGTGAAGATCTTTGCCTATTTTCAACCACTAATTCAAGGTAGAGCTAGGAGTTCAACCGAGGCAGTTTCCTGAACCTGCTCTCCTAAAGCATGTTTAAGGTTGCTTTCCCAGCTTTTCAGTCAAGAGGTTTCCATTTGTCAAATAGTGAAAGCAAAGGGATAAGATGAAAAGAGTCATCCCAGAGCTTGACTGCCATGCCTGACCTTCTCACCAGCATCAGAGCATGGTTGGTAAAACAGTGCTCAGTGAATACCATTTATACTACACAAATGGTACTCTGTTTATTTTTCTGGGACAAGAACCAAGGAGAATGGCTGTTCCCTTACTACTATTCTCACTTCTTTAGTCCTGGGGTTTTATTTGGCAAGAAGTACACACTTTTGCTATTAAATCCCTGTAACTACTTGTTACCATATCTGTCAGCTCTTATATTGATAAGAGGACCTCTCTCTACCATTTGCTCATTCACTCCAATAGTTCTTGGATGCAAATAGTTCTTGTGAACTTTCTGTGTGCAGGCAGCATGGATTTCGGGTGGCACACTGGAGGGACGTTCTGTGCCTGTCCTTATTATGCTTTCTATCTGGTGAAGTATTAAAGAGACACAGAAAAGAAACAATTGTACTTCTGACTATAAGATTTCAAACTTATATAAGAATCTGAGGGAAAGAAACATGAGGGAGTACGAGCAAAGAGGCAGACTTAGGTTGTTCATATAGAAGACAGGGCTGGCAACGGATGTTAAGGAAGGCTTCCATGGATAAGTGGCCTTTGAGCTGAGATTTGGAGGATGAATAGAAATCAATCAGCTATGGAGGATGGGAGGAGGGAGACAGAAAGGGTCACATCCCTGTGGAGAGAGGGAGCAGGGCAAGTTCAGTAACTGAAAGAACATCTAGTTACATAAAAGAATATTCAACCTAAAGAAAGTGGTCTCAAGAGAAACCAGCAACCTCAATATGTAGATGCTACAGGAAGGATATAAGATCACTCATTGATGTAAAAACGTGTATTGCAATTCTCCCATGAGCCAGTGTCAGTACCGGATGTAGGGAATGCTGCAGATGAATAGGATGTTTCTTGTCCAGTGGTTGAAAGTTATCATAGATTCTTCTAGGGCAGGGCTTGGTTTTAGTCATCACTGCACCTTGTATTGAGTGGGCACTCAGTGAAGATCTGTTTAATGAAAAAAGCAATTTCAGCTCACTAATTTTATTTTGATCATTGATCAAGTAATTGATGCATCATTTAATCCATATTAACTTTATTTTTTTAAGACTTCATTTATTTATTCATGAGAGACAGAGAGAGAGGCAGAGACACAGGCAGAGGGAGAAGCAGGCTCCATGCAAGGATCCCAACATGGGACTCGATCCCGGGACCCCAGGATCACACCCTGGGCCAAAGGCAGGTACTAAACCACTGGGCCACCCAGGAATCCCAATCCATACTAACTTTAAACATACATATACATAGCTAGGCATATAGGTTTGTGTATATATGTATATGTGTACACAACATACGCATAGATGCACTCTCTCTCTCTCTCTCTCTCTCTTTCTCTCTCACACATAAGCATCTCGGAGCTTAATGACATATAATACTCAGGGAAGACACTTTGGCTCCAGAACTTTTAAGTAACCAGCAGAGATTCACATGTGCAACTATGGTTGAGAACCTGGTTGACATCAAGCTTAAATAAATAGGTCTAGGTTCCCACAGTAATGTGCAAAAATTAAAATTCAAGCATTTCATCATCAGAGGTTACCCCTAATTCCCCTCTCCCCCCAGAATTTGACAATACCACTATGGAAGCCCAATAGTGACAGTGAGCTCACTATTTCAAATAGAGATTGGGAAGCAAGCCCTATTAGGAGGGCTTATGAGACTAGTTTGAACCCTGTGCCTCTGACCCCAAACAGATCTATAAATGTGTCTCAAAGGGGTATATACCCTGGTTGGGAATTGTTCTTAGAGGGAAATTTACTTAATTTCTCATTTGTTCTTGGTGACATGAGTGAAATAAAAACTTCTTAAAGCCTCCTCCCCCAAAAAAGCCCAGTGAACTTTGATAATAAATATAGAAACTGAATCTTAGCAAATAATTCTGCCTCTCTGCCAATGACCTTAGCCTCCACTTGGTCTTTAGCCAGGGAAGGTGAATGTTTATATGTAGCTTAATTAGTTAACCATAGTTAAGTGCTTCAAGAGCTCATCAGTTTGGCATTAAAGGACAATTACCCATCATCACTGGATTCCCAGGGGATTTGATGCAGCTGAGTCATATACCTGACCCTGAGTGGGGGAAATTAGGCAAGGGCAGAGTGTTTTGCTAAAGCCTCACAAAAACAAAGCATGGTCTGCCCAGCTATTGAAGCTCACAAAGCCCATGGTGAGTTCAATGGAAAAGAGGAGTGAGGTGAAGCACAGGCATAAACCTTTTTTAGCCCAATCTCACCTGAGCCACGTGAGCTCCTGTAATAGCCTGGATCTGCTCCACCTGTGATTGGCTCCATTTGTTTTACAGGAAACCTTCCTTTTTGAAAGGGAGCTGCTAAGCTTTTCAGTGCCTGGAGCAGAACATGTTAGTGCCTTGATTCCAAGGGTGTGGATCACATAAATCTGAAGTAGTTCTGGTTTCGGTGGGAATACTGAAACCTTTCTCAGCTGACGCATCTACGAATTAAAGAAGCGTGACAGCTTTGAACCGTTGTCAAAAGCTGCATGGAGCCTCATTTCTGGAAGGGGTGTTCCATTTTCTGTGATTTATCTTGGAAGCATCTCCTTAAATCTTTCCCCTGCTCCCTCCACCTACTTTATTTCCACTCCTCTTTTGGCTCTGCCAGGGTAGGTTAAAATACCAGGAATGTGGAGATTGAAAATAATTTAGGGACTCTATCATTACACTGTGTTAGCAAAAACATGAAATTTCAATATTTTGTCAAGAGATTGTTTTTGAAAGATTTCTATGTCTACCAACATATACACACATCTCATGTACACCTCATCATCATTATTATGACTTTAGTTGTTGTTTATGTTTGCTTGTTTTTAGAACAGAAATGTGCAAGCTTGAGAAACAAATCTTGTCACTGTAAGTGACTGGAGATTTTTTCTGAGTCTGCTGTTGGCAAGAAGTATATGGCTGAAGGGCAGTACTAGCTTTCATAGGCCCAGATGAGTGAATTTCCAACTTATCATGGCAGCGTTACTGAAGAAAGCATCAATGTTTTATGTCCATACGTTCATTTATGCATTTAGCAATTTTGCATTTGGAGCCTTCTGTGTAGCAAGACCAGTGTTAGGCGATAAGGAGAATAAAGACCAAAAAGAGTGAAACTTACTTTTAAGACTCACAAAGTTGTGAAGAAGGTAAGAACTCTGTATAATATGTTCCCAGGGTGAATATTCACATTCCCCAAGAAAAGCACAGATAAATGCTCTGAGAACTGGCAGGAGGGAAGCATTGGTTATGGCTGGGTTGGATAGGTTCAGGCACTGCTTTGCTGAGGAGGAGGCAACTGGCAGGGCCTTGAAGTATGGTGCAAAGAGAAGGATGCTTAAATTGAAAAGGAGAGGAGGTGATGGGTGAAAAATTGTTATTTCAGGGAGCAGAGCTGAGGTACCAATTGCTGTTAGTGAACTTAAGTTTATAATAATGCCCATCTGCTCAGTTATGTTGTTCTCATTGCTTTTAGAATGTAGGAGTCAAACCTGGAAAAGGCAGTAGGGATTCACCCATGGGTAGGGGGAATGATTCTGAAATTCAAAGGAAAGGATAGGCAGAAGTGTTGTTGAAAAGATGAAGTATAGAATCTAAGATGGACAAAATATAAAGGAGGTAGGATATCAGTCAATAAACACCATCCAGCTAGAGGATCATAGTGAATATGGTATGGTTAAAGATGAACTGAAGAGATGAAAGTCTGAGAATATAAATGGTCCATATGGTCTAAAAAGGTACATTCCACAAGATGCGGTAGGAATAGGGATGGATGACAGGAGGGGAAGCGCACAAAGTTACAGTGAAGAGGAAGTATTATGTGAGGGAGGACCTTCCCTTTGGCAGTGACCAAGGAAAACTCCAATTTAGGGCAGAGTAGACTTTGTGGGATCAGATGATTGATAAAGATAATGAGACTCAATCATAGATGGATGGATAGTCTACACCCTAGATTCAGTTCAACTCTGGGAAGGAGACCTAGCAATTCTAACATTGACTTCAGCTTCCTTTCCTCCAATCCTTGGATGAGATGTGTCCAGTGGAAGGTAGACAGGAAGATAACTTAGAAACAGTGGTGTAGCCCACTGCCCACCTTCCTTCACATCCCAGCTCCCATCAAATCTATAAATAGCTCCCCTTACATGGAACAAGGAACTTCACACAGTAGATTAAATTAAGGATTTTGAGATGGAGAGATTATTCAGGATTGTCCATGTGGGCTCAGTGAAATCATCAATAATCCTTAAAAGAAGGTAGCAGGATGTCAGGGTCGAGAGGTGATGTGACACTGCTGGCTTTGAAGATGGAAGAAGAGCCTGAGAGCTAACGAATGCAGACAGCTTCTGGGAGCTCTGAGAGGCAAGGGAATGGATTCTTCCTGTGAGCCTCCAGAGGAAATGTCATTTTCTTTAGCCCAGAAAGATTCATTTTTGACTTCTGACTTCCAGAACCATAAGATACTAATTTATGCCCATTTAAGCCACTACACTGTGGTAATATTTTTATAGCAACAGGAGGAAAAAAAATGCATTGGGTTTAAATGAAATGTTGGAAACATATTCTGAGGTAACAGATGTCTCTATTAGCTGGAGCCAGACTAGACAGAGATGACAGTGAGCCTATCGCTGGAAGGACTAAGTAAGTAAGAAGCAGAGGCAGGTGCAACAGTAAGAGAAATGAGGGGGTAGACAAGGGGTAAAATATAAATAATTACCTCAAAGAGATGCCTGGGCAGAGAATGGAAGAAATGCTTAACATAGTAACCTGGAATATAAGAAGTGTTTAATATATGGTTCAAAAATGGTTTGCTACAGTATTGACTTTTCTGTGGGCAAAGTGATCCCTCGTTGGGTACTGATCTCAGAGAACACAGGACCTCAGGGTCCTTCCTGAGGATAATTCTCTACAGATAAAATTGGATCAGATTGAATATCAAGGAAAGCCTGGAAGTGAGGAAAGGATCTGTGCATGAACAGGAATGGATAGAAGGAAGGAAAACAAATGATATGCAGCCTTCTCATCTTGGTCCTACCTGTTTGGCTGGCTGACTGTGCTTACAAAAGCTTCAGGGATCATTAGTACCAGCTGACATGCCACTGCATTCCACCTCTGGCTGCCTCCCTCCCTGAGTCATTCATTGCCCGGTCTTCTGCCTTGCAGCAACGCCTGAGATCTCTTTGAGATAGATCCTAGTGCTTACTCATCTCTCTATTGCCATCACCTAGTACAATGGCCAGCAAATAGCAAGTACCCAGTTAATTTCCACCAAGTGAATGAACAAAGGAACAGGGTTCTTCTTTTAAAATTAATTTAAAGACAATATTCCAGTAAGAAGCTATTACAAGGCAGTGAGTAATCCCGTGCTCAGATTCATGGTCCAGATGAGTGGTTTCCAAAAGCTGCTCCACACCAATCCACCAACTGATGTCAGACCAGTAAAGATGCTTGGTCCCCACCCTGTTGATTATGATTCGGTAGGTCCAGGGTAGGGCCTAGGCATGCATTTCTTTAACAACTCAGCAAGGATTCTGCTTTTGAGGCAGGTCTGTGAACCCTTGGTCTTGACCTCAAAGAAGACAGAGATCGTTTTGGATTAGGGTGTCAGAGAAAGATGGAGAAGTTAAGATCACAACTGAGCTTCAAACATGGGCAAGTCTGGGTTGATGAAGAGAAGAGAAAGAATATCCAAGTAAAGACACAGAGGAACAGATACTATAAGAAACAGTATTCCTTATCATTTGGCCTTTCCACTCAAACACCATTGAAAAACTATCACTTACTGTTGCATAGTAAATCACCCCAAAACACAGTATCTTGAGTAACAGACATCATATATAATCTTTCCATTTCTGAGGGTCAAGAATTCAGGAGCAGCATGACTGGGCTTCCTTGAATTGGGCTGTCTTAGGAGGTTGTTCTCAGATGGCGACTGGAGTTAAGGTCATCTCAAAGGATCCTCTAGTCTGATACCTGAGTTGGAAAGAGTCAAAAGGCTGAAAGTTGGAAAAGCTGGGGTGCCTCTACCTATGCTGTCCCTTTATATGGTCACTATAGCATGGTGGATTCAGATAGTCAGGTTTCTTATAAGGTGACCTGGGGCTGCAAAAGCATGTTTTCTAGGAAAGTGCCCTGGTAGGAAGAGAGAGAGAGAGAGAGAGAGAGAGAGAGAGAGAGAGAGAGAGAAGAGCTAAATACTGGTACACATGTAAAATTCAAAATGCATGCAGATGAAGAGATGAATAGTAGATGGACAAGAGGCCCAGGACCTTTCAAAGTACTTAATTTAACTTTAGCCAAACACCAAGGGGTTATCCAGTACTTTATACTGATCAGGAACATAGATTGGATAGCACATAGAAAAATCATCATAAAAGATACCAACTGCAAAAAAATATGATATAATATGGACCTATCACAAGGATATGGAATAAAGCCTTCCTTTTTTTAAAGATTTTATTTATTTATTCATGAGACACACATACACACACACAGAGGCAGAGGCATAGGCAGAGGAAGAAGCAGGCTCCATGCAGGGAGCCTGATGCGGGACTCTATCATCAGTCTCCAGGATCATGCCCCAGGCCGAAGGCAGGCGCTAAACCCCTGAGCCACCCAGGGATCCCCAACCCTTCCATTTTTGAAAGCAGGTTTCAATAGTCACTAAAGGCCAGGGAACATATATATATATATATATATATATTAAACAAATTAGATTTGTGTAGTTGACAAATCTCTATAATCTGAAGCAAAAGATTTGAGTGTCACACCTAACCCCTGATAAACTTTGTGATCTTGAGCAAAACCTTAACATCCTTCCTTATCTAGGCGTTTATTTCTCCAATTTCATCTCCTTTTATATCATCTTTCTCAAGCTTCACAGTCCAACTTTTTGGATTACTCTCTATTTACAAAAATACATAAAATTCTCTCATGCCTCTCTGCTTGTGCTCATGGTCATCCTTCTGCTTGAGACACTGTCCTCTACTTCTCCTTGTCTCTAATAGGTGTCACTCCTGCTTTCACTGCCCTTCATGTACCTGTATCATTGCCCAGGTCTTGTTCTCATCTTTCAACTAAAAATCCCTTAAGGGCAAATCTCTGTCTTAATTAGCTCCACCATGTCTGCAATGAGCATGATGCTTGACCAGAATAATCTATCCATAAATATGTAATGTGTTTAAGTGAATAAATGAATGCATGTAGGCATTGCCTATAAGCACTGCCTGTAAGTTACTCACAGAAGGAAGGAATTGCTTTTAAATGTGGATGGTCCATTCTTTGGCTTGATTAGACCTTGACACTGATTAGACTTCAGAGGAAATTTGGCAAAATTGTCTTTTCGTGCCATCATGTTTCAAGATGGAAAAATAAACAAAAAGAAAAAACCTATTGTGTCTTGGACAATGCACTGAAGTCCTTTGCTTTGTGAACTTGTTGTCTTTTCTCAAAGAATCTTGTGCAGGGCAGCCCCGGTGGCGCAGCGGTTTAGTGCCGCCTGCAGCCCGGGGTGTGATCCTGGAGACCCGGGATCGAGTCCCACATCAGGCTTGTTGCGTGGAGCCTGCTTCTCCTTCTGCCTGTGTCTCTGCCCCCCCCCCCCGTCTCTATGAATAAATAAATAAAAATTCTTAAAAAAAAAAAAAGAATCTTGTGCAAAGGTGAAAGTAGCTTGGGAAGCCCCAGAGTTTATCTCTAAATCAAAGTGCATATCCCCTTTTACCTTTTGGGTGCTAGGGATAGTGTATACCTTCTTCTTTTCCAGAGAGATGTAACAACAACCCTAGTGGGCCGAGGCTGCCTTAAGTAAAGGTGAATGGCAATCTGACTCCCATCTCACTGGTACAGCCCACCTCACCCGGATGGGGGCAGGTAGGACTAGGGCTCTGGCCCTGTCTCTTTCCCATTCCAGCAGGATACTAAGCTAGAATGTGGTAGCCATACGGATATAACCTTTGTGAACCTGCCACTGCCATTCACTAGCAAGCTGATTTCACTTTTCTGAGTTTCAGTTCCCTCATCCGTGATTTGATAATTGTGACCTTATCATGATCAGCTCAAAAACATATTGTGAAGATTGAGATATACTTAGCAAAATGACCAAGACTGTTTTCTAATACCTAATAAGAGCTCACATTTGTTATCTTCTTTTCCTTTCTCCCACTTGACCCTCTTCAGAAGACAGCATTCTAGCTATCCTGGATGAAGAAGTCATTTCTGGCTTCCCTTTTCTGCTTAGTAAGGACAGGGTAGGGCTCTGGTATCTGGTATGTATCTTTCTGGCTTGCATACTCAGGCACACCCAGCCACAGGGCTTTGTTTCCATAACCTCTAGTTATGTAATAGGTAGGTGTAGGGCCTTGGATTTATTTCCACAAGGACCTGTTTCAAAATCCCTGCTGATTGCTTTAGGCTCTGAGTGTGTGTATGAAAGAGAGAGGCCCACACATGTTTCCCGCTTGAAGCACCAGGCCTGAATTAGGTCATGCAATCATTGCATTTTTTCTCCATTTCAAAAGCTGCTGCTATGACAGCAGGTGAGGGCCACAGAGAATAAAGCAAGAGCAGCTAGTTGCCTAACCTTGGTCTGTATTTACACATACATGTTGGCAGGGAAAGGGTGACTCATTCTCTTTGCTGGAATACAATGAGTAGGCCAGCTCCTAATGACTTTATTTCAAAGGCTACTTTCCCCCCACCTTCAGATAAATCCTCTACAGCTGAATTTAATCTCTGGAAGTTTGGGGCATGTTAGGAAGAGTATTAACCTGTTCTGACACCTAGGGCACCGTTGGGTAACATTTAGGGAGTAAATACATGGCTTCCAAGGCACCCTCCCAAAACTTGTGGGAGGTGAAGTAAGTAATAGTTGGTGATTCAAAGATTGGTGATGGTGCCCAATGAAAGTTACTACCTACTATGTTCTGGATGCTTTGTCTACATTTTCTCTAATCCGCATGTCAACCCTGCTCATTTTATAACTGATGCTCAAGCAAGTTAAGTAGTTTCCCCAAGATGGTAAGACTCATAAGCAGTGAAGTTAGGACTCCAGTTCAGATGCATCCAGTACCAGAGTCCATGTACCTTGCTCTGTGTCATACCGCCTCCCTACAGTCAACATTGGGTATTTTACTGCTCTATCACCCATCTTGCTAGAACAGCCACCGGGAAGTAACCTACTGGGACTACTGGTCATAGTGCCACCCATGCCTCTCTCTGCCACTCACAGACTGCATTCTAGCACTCTGGATTTCAGCAAAGTCAGACTTGCACAGAAAACAGTTGAAAGAACTTCAATTCTAAAATACTCCCTATAAAAATCTGTTTCCTTGGTTACTCCTCCTGATGTCTGGTGTGTCTCTCTTATTTGATTCTGGAGGTTACTTATAGAAAAACTTCTAGTATGATTTTTTTTTTTAACTTAAGTCAGGCTTAGACAGTTTCTGTTCCATGCAACCACAGACCCTAATGGATAGACGAATACCCTGTGGACTATTCAGATAATAAGATGGTTGAATGCAGCACATTCACCACACCTTAAGATAGTAGTTCTTACTCTTACTCTTAGCTTACTCTTAGCAAGCATTATAATCATCTAGAGTGCTCCATCACACTGATAGCTGGAGCCAATCCCTATTTCTGATTAGTAGATTTGAAATAAGGCTTAAGAATTTACATTTCTAAGAAGTTCCTAGGTGATGCTGACTCTGCTGGGCCTGGGTCACACTTTGAGAACCATTGCCTTTGAAACAGTTCAAAGGTGTGACTATGTCCTCCATCACATCAACTCCTCTTAAAGCCATCAGGAAATATATAAATTCAGAGTTCAAAGGCCAGAACTCATAATCACTCTGTTCTCAAACTTACACATCCCTGGTTTCTTTGTATATTTTATTTTGTCTTTTATTTTATTTTTTTTTTTTGTAGAAGGCAAGACACAAAGCTTTTTTTATTACAAATCATAAAATATTTTTTAATCAGTAATCTTTACTATTTAGAGCAGTATTTTGTTCACAAGAAAATTAAGCAGGAAGTACAGAGTTCCCATTTACCCACTGTCCCCACATGTGTACAGCCTCCTCAACTATCAACATCCCACACCACAGCAGTGCATTTGTTAAAATCTATGAACCTTGGGTAGCCTGGATGGCACAGTTAGTTAAGCATCTGCCTTCAGCTCAGGTCATGATCTCAGGGTCTTGGGATCGAGGTGTACAGCAGGCTCCCTGCTCAGTGGGGAGTCTGCTTCTCCCTCTGCCCCTCCCTCTACTTGTGTGTAAGCGTTCGCTCTCTCTGTCAAATAAATTTAAAAAATTAAAAAATAAATACAAATAAAAAAATAAAATTCATGAACCTACATTGACACATTATTGTCCATAGTTTACATTAGAGTTCACTCTAGGTGTTGCATATTCTAAGAGTTTTGACAAACGTATGGTGAAATGTATCCACCACTGCAGTATTATATAGTATATTTTGACTAAAACTCCTCTGTGTTCAGACTGTTCACCCCCACCTCCCCACTTAACTCTTGGCAACTACTGGTCTTTTTACTGTTTCCATAGTTTTGCCTTTTTCAGAATTTTATGCAGCTAGAATCATACAATATGTAGCCTTTTCAGATTGGTGTCTTTCACTTGGTGACACAGGCAAACTACAGAGATATTGTGGGGTTCCAGACAACTGCAATAAAGTGAATGCAGCAGTAAAGGGAATCAAATAAATTTTCTTTTTTCTGCAGTGCATATAAAACTTATATTTACACTATAGTGCAGGCTTTTAAATGCAAAAGAGCATTATGTCTAAAAACAGTGTACATAATTAAATGTACTTTATAGTTAATATAACAATCATCTGAATTTTCAAGTTGTAATCTTTTTGCTGTTGGAGGATCTCCTTGCCTGGATGTTGATAGCCTCTTACCCATCAGGGCACTGATTGCTGAAGGATGGGACGGCTGTGAAATATTTTAAAATAAAACAACAATGAATTTTTCTGCAATAATTGACTCTTCCTTTCATGAATGATTTCTCTGCAGCATATGATGATGCTGCTTGATAGCATTTTACCCACAGGAGAACTTCCTTCAAAATTGGAGTCAATCTTCTCAAACCCTGCTGCTGCCTTATCAACTAGGTTGATGTACTATTCTAAATCCTTTGTTGCTATTTCATCAGTCTTCAGAGTATCTTCACCAGAAATAGATTCCATCTTGAGAAACCACTGTCTTTGTTGGTCCATAAGAAGCAACTCCTCATCCATTAGTTTATCATGAGATGGCAGCAATTTGTCACATCTTCAGGCTCTACTTTTCCTTCTAGTTCTCTTGCTATTTCCACCTCATCGGCAGTTACTTCCTCCACTGAAGTCATGAACCCCTTAAACTTATCTGTCAAGGTTGGAATTAACTACCTTCAATTCCTATTAATGCTGAAATTTTGGCCTCTTCCCATAAATCATGCATGTTCTTAATGGTATCAAGAGTAGTGAATTCTTTCCAGAAAGTTTTCAATTTACTTTGCTTAGATCCATCAGAGGTATCACTATAAATGGCAACTACAGTCTTACAAAATGTATTTCTTCAATAATAAGACTTAAAAGTTGGAATGACTCCTTGATTCATGGGCTACAGAATGGATATTGTATAAGTAGGCATAAAAACAACATTAATGCCACTGTACATCTCCATCAGAGCTCTTGGGTTACTAGGTGCCTCATCAATGAGCAGTAATATTTTGAAAGGAATCTCTATTTTATTTATTTACTTATTTTGAGCAGTGGGTCTCAATAATGGCCTTAAGATATTCAGAAACCATGTTGTAAACAGATGTGCTGTCACCAGGCTCTGTTGTTCCATTTATAGAGCACATGCGGAGTAGATTTAGCATAATTCTTAAGGGCCCCAGGATTTGTGGAATGGTGTATGAGCGTTGGCTTCCACTGAAAATCATCAGCTACATTAGCTGCTAACAAGAGACTCAACTATTCTTTTGAAGCTTTGAAGCCGGGCATTGACTTCTCTCTAGCTATGAAAGTCCTAGAAGACATTTTCTTCCAGTATAAGGGTGTCTCATCTACATTGGAAATCTGTTGTCTAGTGTAGTCAGTGTCATTAATTATCCAAGCTAGGTTATTGGATAATTTGCTACAACTTCTTCATCAGCTCTTCCCCTTGCATATTTAAGTTATGGAGATGGCTTCTTTCCTTAAACCTCTTTTTTTTTTTTTTTTAAGATTTTGTTTATTTATTCACAAGAGACACACACACACACAGAGACAGAGAGAGAGAGAGAGAGAGGCAGAGACACAGGCAGAGGGAGAAGCAGGCCCTATTCAGGGAGCCTGACCTTGGACTCCATCCAGGGTCTCAAGGATCATGCCCTGGGCTGAAGGCGGCATTAAACCGCTGAGCCACCGGGGCTGCCCATCCTTAAACCTCTTGAACCAAACTCTGTTAGCCTCAGACTTTTCTTCAGTAGCCTCTTCACCCCTCTCAGTCTTCATGGAACTGCAGAGAGTCAGGGCCTTGCTCTGGATTAGGCTTTGAGTTAAGGAAATCTTATGGCTGGTTTGATTTTCTTTCCAGACCATTAAAACTTGCCCCATATCAGCAATAGGCTATTTTGCTTTCTTATCATTTGTGTGTTCACTGGAGTAAAACTTTTAATTTCCTTCGAGATCTTTTCCTTTTCATTCACAACTTGGCTAACTGTTAGCCATAAGAGGCCTAGCTTTTGGCCTATGTTGGATTTTGACATGCCTTCCTCACTGAGATTATTTCTAATTTTTTATTTAAAATGAGATACATCCACGAAGGCAAAAGAAACAAAAGCAAAAATGAACTATTGGGACTTCATCAAGATAAGAAGTTTTGCATAGCAAAAGATACAGTCAACAAAACTAAAAGACAACCTACAGAATGGGAGAAGATAATTTGCAAATGACGTATCAGATAAAGGGCTAGTTTCCAAGATCTATAAAGAACTTATTAAACTCAACACCAAAGAAACAAACAATCCAATCATGAAATGGGCAAAAGACATGAACAGAAATCTCACAGAGGAAGACATAGACATGGCCAACATGCACATGAGAAAATGCTGTGCATCACTTGCCATCAGGAAAATACAAATCAAAACCACAATGAGATACCACCTCACACCAGTGAGAATGGGGAAAATTCACAAGGCAGGAAACCACAAATTTGGAGAGGATGCAGAGAAAAGGGAACCCTCTTACACTGTTGGTGGGAATGGGAACTGGTGCAGCCACTCTGGAAAACTGTGTGGAGGTTCCTCAAAGAGTGAAAAATAGACCTGCCCTACGACCCAGCAATTGCACTGCTGGGGATTTACCCCAAAGATACAGATGCAATGAAACGCTAGGACACCTGCATCCCGATGTTTATAGCAGCAATGGCCACAATAGCCAAACTGTGGAAGGAGCCTCGGTGTCCATCGAAAGATAAATGGATAAAGAAGCTGTGGTCTATGTATACAATGGGATATTACTCAGCCATTAGAAATGACAAATACCCACCATATGCTTCAACGTGGATGGAACTGGAGGGTATTATGGTGAGTGAAGTAAGTCAATCGGAGGACAAACATTATATGTTCTCATTCATTTGGGGAATATAAATAATAGTGAAAGAGCATAGAAGGGAAGGGAGAAGAAATGGGTAGGAAATATCAGAAAGGGAGACAGAACATAAAGACTCTTAACTCTGGGAAACTAACTAGGGGTGGTGGAAGGGGAGGAGGGCGGGGGGTGGGGGTAAATGGGTGATGGGCACTGAGGGGGGCACTTGACGGGATGAGCACTGGGTGTTATTCTGTATGTTGGCAAATTGAACACCAATAAAAAATAAATTTATTATTAAAAACATAAAATAAAATGAGAGACGTGCAACTCTTCCTTTTCCTTGAACACACAGAAGCCATTATAGGTTATTAACTGACCTATTTTCAGTATTGATGTGTCTCAGGGAATGGTGAGGCCTGAGGAGAGAGAGACAGATGGGGACTGGCCAGTCCATGGAGCAGTAGGAACACACACATTTATCAGTTATGGTTGGCATCTTATATGGGTGAAGTTTGTGGTGTCCCACAACAATTACAGTGTAACGTCAAAGATCACTAATCACAGATCACCATAAAAAATATAATAATAATGAAAAAGTTTGAAATATTTGCAAGAATTATCAAAATGTGACACAGAGACACAAAGTGAGCAAATACTGTCAGAAAAAATGGCACTGATGGATTTACTTGACAGAGAGTTGCCATAAACCTGCAATTTGTGAAAAGTGCAGTAAAGCATAATGCAATAAAATGAAGAAGGCCTGTAAATGCAAAAATTAAGGTACAAATAAACAAGGGGAGAATAGCATTAAGATGGCAAGATGATGGTTGGCTTCTTTCCATAAACATCTCCTTTAATGTTATTCCTATTTGATGTTTTGTATTTCAGAGACAGAGAGAAACTGAAACAAAATGTTGGAGGAGGAATTTAATTTTTATCCTTCTCTAAAATTCACTACATAGAGCAAAATAAATTTTTCAGCACTAAGGAGAATATTAGATGGCCAATGTAAAAGTCACATAACTGCTAATCATGTTCAATTCTGGATGCGGTTAGCTCTGCTTGGGTGTAGGAAAAGCACTCATCTGGCTGTCCCAGAAAGTAGAAAACTTAGTATGGACAGTTAGTTTTCTAGCCATGTGGTTGTGAATGGGACATCCAGGCCAAGCCTCCAGTAACCTTGGAGGAAAACAAACTCATGCCAGCAAATGTAAAGGCCAGAGCCCCTGTGGACTCATTTGTTTATGCCATGTTGTATCCTTCCTAAATTGCTGCCACCTGGAGAGAATCCTGCGATCATGATCCTATATTAAAGAAGAGTGAGAAATGGGAGTGGAATATCCTAAATAAGTAACATTCTTATTTTCATTTTCTTGATAGTCAAACAAATAATATGAATGTTCATATCTGATGTAATTTTCTTAGTGGATCCAGATATCAGATGCCCGAGTATCTCCAATATTTCATGCTATTGAGATCATGCTGTCCTTTAGTGGTTTAAATAAAACCAACCAAGATTGGGTATCCCACAGAGGTGGAAACACAAAGCATTCCCCCATCCTAACCCTTCTCCAGCTATTTCTTGGATCATCAGAGGATGATTAGACTGTCATGACTTACACTTCTAATATCCTTTGCTCCATTTTTTCCCTTTTCTTTTTTCTTTCGTTCAGTGTCTTACGTCTTTCTAGTGGTCTCCCTTTTGGGTCCTGTAGAATTTAAATGCTCCTTGCTTTCAGTAGATTTGACTAAAGTTTAGGAGCAGTAGACATAGGGACAGGAAATATTTCACAGGGCATCACAACACTAACTGTTGGCTATTAGATACCTTAATTCCTCTGACTCTGGTTTTTCCAGCTCTTCAGAATGTTCCAGAATGTGCCTTTTCCAGCTCCCAATTCTCCTCAGCCCACATCCTCCCACCATCTTGTTAATCTTTCCTTTTTTTTTTTTTTTTTCCTATTTGCTCTTAATTTCTACATTTCTCATATTTCTGGGCCCTTTCAACTAGCTCATCTACTTGGACTCCCTGCGGCCAAATATTCTTACGTTAATTTTACAGAACAATTTAATATTCTTTGTGTTACTCTTCTACCTACTAGATCATTCCATGAGGTCTTTTAAGAATGTAGATATGCTGAGAATTTCCTAAATCATCGAGTCCTGGAGACATTTTGCTTAACAGTCTTCCCACAATCTCTTTCCCTTCACATGTTATTATGAGCAGCAAGATGAAACCAAGCTGAACTTCAATGTTTTGCTTGGAAATTTCATCAGCTAAATTTCCAAATTAATTATTTACAAACTTTGTTTTCCACATAACTTGAGGGCATGATTCTGTTCAGCATTCTGCTTAGTTCCCCTTGCCTCTATTTCCAATAACATTTCAATCAGAGCCTTCACCAACACTTTCAATATCCACATTTCTACTCACAGCCTGTTTACAACAATTTAGGTACGCTCCAAGACAATGCATGTATATTTTTCTTTCTGTCAGGTTCTTCACATCCTTCTCAGTCCTCTCTAGCAGAATCATTAACATCCATTTTCTAGTAGTAATGTGTTCAAGAAAATCCAGTTTTTCTATCATGCTTCTCAAAAAATTTCCAGCCTCTGCGCATTGGCTAATTCCAAAACGACATCCACATTTTTATTACAAAAGCTATGATTTTTATCAACAGAAAGAATTGAATGTATACATTTTGAAGTATTTCTAATAAAAATTGCAGGGGTGATTTCCATTTGACAGAGTGAGGAGAGATAAACAAATGAGAATATCCAAGAACATATCTAACAAGAACAATTTCAGAGTACATTTTATATGCACTGTAGCATTATAATAATTATAATAATAAATAAGATCTTGTTTGAGTGAATGAAATAATGTAGAACAGTCTAATCATAGCAGTAAGAATTTATTTGTCACTTAATGCCTGCTAGGTATTATTCTTACTGGTTTACACAAATGAACTCATTTAAAATGCATGACAATCCTTTTATGTATGCACTTGTGTTAGATTTCTATTGCTGCCATAATTGGTCAAAAAAGGCAAAGGAGTTGTTATGGTCTGGATTTTGGGGGCCCCTCAAAATACAGATGTTGAAATTTTAATCCCCAAGGTAATGGTCTTGGTAGATGCGGCATTTGGGAGGTGCTTAGATCATGAGGATAGAGCTCTCATGAATGGGATTAGTGTCTTATAAATCTCTTATAGATCCCAGAGAGGTCTCTTGTACCTTCTGGCATGTGAAGACACAGTGAGAAGTCTGTGACTCAGTACTCGAAGAGAGTACTCGAAGAGAGTACTTATCTGACTTTGCCGGCACCCTGAACTCAGACATCCAGCTTCCAGAATTGTGAGAAGCAACAATTTTTGTTGATAATAAGCTACTCAGTCTGTGGTATTTTGTTATAGCAGCCCTAATGGACTAAGACAGGAGGACATAATACAGTTATGGGAGAGATTAAAAAGATAATAAGGGGTCTTAAGAGCAACTTTATATCAGTGAATATTAAAGCATAGATAAAATAGACACATCCCTATAAATATGTATAGATAAAATCCACATACATGCATCCCTAAAAATGCAAAGATAAAAGACACATCCCTACAAAGCTTATAAATTCTAACTCAGCAAGAAGCAGAAAACTTGATTATTCCTATAAACACTTAAAAAATCAAACATAGACATGGCCAACATGCACATGAGAAAATGCTGTGCATCACTTGCCATCAGGAAAATACAAATCAAAACCACAATGAGATACCACCTCACACCAGTGAGAATGGGGAAAATTCACAAGGCAGGAAACCACAAATTTGGAGAGGATGCAGAGAAAAGGGAACCCTCTTACACTGTTGGTGGGAATGGGAACTGGTGCAGCCACTCTGGAAAACTGTGTGGAGGTTCCTCAAAGAGTGAAAAATAGACCTGCCCTACGACCCAGCAATTGCACTGCTGGGGATTTACCCCAAAGATACAGATGCAATGAAACGCGGGGACGCCTGCACCCCGATGTTTATAGCAGCAATGGCCACAATAGCCAAGCTGTGGAAGGATCCTCGGTGTCCATTGAAAGATGAATGGATAAAGAAGATGTGGTTTATGTATACAATGGAATATTCCTCAGCCATTAGAAATGACAAATACCCACCATTTGCCTCAACGTGGATGGAACTGGAGGGTATTATGGTGAGTGAAGTAAGTCAATCGGAGGACAAACATTATATGTTCTCATTCATTTGGGGAATATAAATAATAGTGAAAGAGCATAGAAGGGAAGGGAGAAGAAATGTGTGGGAAATATCAGAAAGGGAGACAGAACATAAAGACTCCTAACACTGGGAAACGAACTAGGGGTGGTGGAAGGGGAGGAGGGCGGGGGTGGGGTGGGGGTGAATGGGTGATGGGCACTGGGGGGGGCACTTGACAGGATGAGTACTGGGTGTTATTCTGTATGTTGGTAAATTGAACACCAGTAAAAAATAAATTTATTAAAAATAATAATAAAATAAATAAATAAATAAATAAATCGAACCAGTAGTTTAGATTCTCATTACAAAAGAAAACATTGAGTCAGATGGTTATCTGGATAAGTTTTACCAAATATTCAAGGAACAAATAATTAATTCCTATCTTAAATAAACTCTTTAGAATATAAAAAGAAAAGGAGTACTTCCAAACTCATTTTATGAGGCTAGAATAATCTCAATTATAAAACCTGACAAAACTAAAGAAATAAAGGAAAATTGTAAGCCAAATGACTCTTGGACATGGATGTAAAACCTAAACAAAATATCAGTCAACCTAATCCAGTCGTATATAAAAATGAGAATATTTCATGACTTACTTGTTTCCCCCCACCAAGGAAATTAAGGTTGGCTTAAAATTATAAAATTAGGGGATCCCTGGGTGGCGCAGCGGTTTGGCGCCTGCCTTTGGCCCAGGGCGCGATCCTGGAGACCCGGGGTCGAATCCCACGTCGGGCTCCCGGTGCATGGAGCCTGTTTCTCTCTCTGCCTGTGTCTCTGCCTCTCTCTCTCTCTCTGTGTGACTATCATAAATAAATAAAAATTAAAAAAAAGTAAAATAAATAAAATTATAAAATTAATTAAAATGGTTTACCACATTAATAAAGGGAGAAAATCTAATGATATCTCAATAGATAGAGAATAATCATTTGATATATTTCAGTATCTATTCATAACAAACTTAATAAACTACAAAAGAGAAATTCAATAACCTGATGAGGGGTATTTACCAAAAACCTAATGCAAATATCAGATTAAAAGCTATTTCAGTTATATCAATGAAAGACAATGGTGTCTTATGTTAGGACAGTGGTTTGTATTTGGGAGAGGGAGTGAAAGATGGAGGGAATAGGATATAGGAGAATTATCAAAGACCCACCAAACATGTTTTTTTGAAAAGCACCTAGCCTAGAGTTTCGCACATAATATGTCCAAAACATACTTATTGACTGATAGATTAAAAAATTTTTAAAAAAATTAATGAGTGTCATAAGACAATGCAATTATTTCAGAGTGGTGTACTCTGAACATTATTATAGCCTCCAGGGTTGTTGTCTGGTCACAATTCACCCAGAGTATTTGCTGTACTAATCTTTATACTTTTCATATTTAGCTGCCAAAAGACCTCATTTGTCCAAAACCCCAAACTAGAATTTTTCAGTACAAATTTGTTCCAGACCATTACTTTCTTTGAGTAATACCCGCAATAATAGACAGCTCTAAATGACAATAATTTTTCTTCTAGTGATTAAAAAATTTGGAAAAATATTTGGCTTTAAAGGTTATTAAGAGATGGAATAAGAAATGTACTAAGTAAAACCTGACAGGGCTGGGTTTTTAATCCTGCCTGGGTTATAAAACAGATGTGACCTTTGACGGATTCAAAATTTTAGGCCCCTATTTCCTAATCTGAAATGTACTACATTATTTACTCATTCATTCAACAAATTAGGAATTTGTTACATGTCAGGCATTATGCCAGTGCCCATGGTACATAGGTACATAGTTATTGAAAAAAAAAAAAAAAAAAAAAACAACAGTAATAAGGTTTCCAGAAAGCACATCATGAAAGATAACTTGCTATACAAAAGCTGACAGGTTTGGGGAGTGTGAGAATTCTACAGCTACCAATTTACCAAATAAGTCTCAATAACCTCATCTGTATTTGTGCCATGTTCAGCTCTAGGGGTATGCTGACAAGAATAGATTTAGGTACTAAACTCAACACCAAGGTCATGTACTTTTATTGCAATATGGTAGAAAAAGGATGAATCCTTGTCTACCTTAACTATGTGTATGACCGTGATCACATCACCTGTCTTCCTATGAGTTCCTAAAATACATCTTGAAACAAAAATTTGGGTGCACTGAGTGTATTTGGAATTTTATCCCATATATGGGAAAAGTGACACTGAAAGGAGAGACAAAGCACTACAACATCTGAATGAGCCATTACCATTCTGGGCCTCTGGCACCTGGTCCTTCTGGAGGACATCTCAGCAATCCTGTAAAGTGCACCTCAGAATTGTTTAACCAAGAGACAGCATGGCTTGGATAGTTATTCACTGATATTTTTCTTTCACTGTTTGAGAGTTGCCCCTGGCACCCCTGGGCTGCTGTGCCTGTGAAGAGAAAAGTACTTGAGGTGGGAAGTTGTCAGCTTCAGGTGAACTCGGTGGTGGGCTCTGGGGAAATGAAGTAAGAAATCAACATCTGTTACAATAACCAATTCCAATTTTGATTTCCTGATCTATAAATAAAAATGCCTTATCTATTACAGGAGAGTTGTGAGCATTAAATTTTTCTATATCCATTTTGATTATGAAGAAATGTTTGCCCTAAATGCTTTGGGGAAAGGGTGATAGATATGAAAATATGCAGCAGCATGATTTTTGTAGTGCATGGATCCTTTGACCTGGGAAGCAGGAGTTATAAGCCTGTCTTGTCTTCTTCATCTCCTTTGAGCATGATCCAAGAGAAGATTTTGATAGGAACTTGATGAAAGAGGCCAAGTAGAAACGCTTGGGTTCATTGCAAATGTTTATTTAACTCAGACACTTCAAAAGCATTTATTGGAGAAATATTTGCAGATTCATGTCAGATGAATCAACATCCTTTACCCTTATCAGAGTCATAGCCTGGGGGAGTGAATTTAGTTAACTAACTTGTGGCTCAGATGGTATGATACCTGTTTGAGAAGCTTTGACAATTCGGTGTCAGGTTCCCAGCTGCTTTTCCCATCCTGGTGCACAAAGGACATCCTGAGCTGAGACTGGTGAAGGGCAATGGTGCTCACACTTGGGTATTCATCAGAATCAGTCAGAGGACATTTCAAAACACAAGTGATTGGACCCCACTCCCAGAGTTTCTGATTTAGTAGGTCTGGAGTGGACCCATGAATCTGTATCTTTAAAAGGTTCCTAGGAGATGCTGATGTTGCTGATTGAGGCCCACGTCTTAAGAACTAATAGTTTAGAAGAAGCCAGAATTATAAGAATGAGTAAAAGATGTCATTGAGTGCCCTGCTGAGAGTTCAATTATGAATCTGGGACCCAAACTCAAGACTGGCCTCTTGTCTTTGGACTATGGAGATGTCACTGCAGATTCATAATCTCAAAGGACATTTCTATTTACTTTCCCTTCTGCAATTTGACCCATCCCTAGCCCAAAATACACATACAACTTTACCATCTCCCAGTATTTATATTAACCTTAAGGCTGTACTTTAAAATAAGGCTGTGCTTGAAAGTAAAGGGTGGATTTCACTAATAGCTAGACTTTGATTGAAAAGATGGGAGGAGTAAAAGGGAAGAAAAGGAAGAAGGAGACAGGAAAGGAGTAAAAAGGAGAAGAGGTAAGAGAAGCAGTCAAGACTTTGTGAGTATTTATTATGCTCCATGTTCTATGCTTTGAATTTTCATGTATTGTGAGGTCTCACAGATTTTCTGTAAGACATGTATTATTATCTTCATGAGAAAGGTGAAAAAACATGGATTATAAGATTATAAAATTTACCTAAGTAGACAAGACTTGTAAGAGTTGTAGGCAGGACTCACACCCAGGGGTGTCCAATTCCAAGTTCAGTGAAATTTCTACTCTTTTCCACAGTTTCTCAGGAAAATTGCATCTATATGGAAGGATAGTAAATGATTTGAATTGAGAAGCAAACTGACACGGGTGAGACTGATCCTAGATTCAACTGATCCTAGTATTTACAATCACAATATGGTCTATGGTTCTTGTTCCTGGCTCCCTGAACTGGAGGTAAATCCTGGGTACCTTTTACAGTGCTGCTACCAAAATGAGGGAGCACTAGATAATCTCCTTGCATTTGTATCTGTTAATCTCACTGCCTGAGAAGCTCTCTTTATTTTTGGTAAAAGTAGTTACATTGCTAATGCCTTTGGAATAGCATTCCTGATCCTGGAAAGCATCTCGCAGTGCAGGGCTTCTTAGAAAGCCCAGGACTGTCCTGAGAAGGTAGATGTGCAGTCACAGATCTACTGGTGCAGAAGTGTATAGTGTCCTCATTCTGTTTGAATGGAGCCATGTTATAACCTAACAGTTTGACAATTGATGGCATTCAACAGGGAGAAACATTTCAACAGTCCACTAGACAGTGTTTGTCACATGATGAAATAGTGATTTTAAGGTGTTTGTTATTCATTATTCTATTCCAATTTTACAACTTCTACCCAGATAGCTCTCGATTTCTCCATTTAAGACAAACCATGGACAGTACTTGTCATTAGTCAATTTAGTCTTGCAGTATGTAGAGTTCAAAAGAGGCATGTAAGAGTAAGAACACAAGGAGGACAACTTTCACTGAAAAAAAAAAATGATGACCCTTAGAACTTGAATTACCCAATTATGGGATGGTCTTGTTCAGGCATTTCTGCTCCCATGGATAGTACAAAACCTGAGACTGGATTAACATATAGAGGGCATATTGTGGAGAAATGGGAGATGGATAAGTATTGAGCTTTTTCAGCCTTGTCGTCTAGGCAAAGTGATTGAAAATATGGCATCTGGGGAGAGATGAGAATCAGATGAAGGACTCATCACTGACCATCTGGGATACCAAGTCACTTACCTTCGTAACACCGCATTTAGGAGGCAAAATAGGCACAAGGCCAATATTATCCAGACTCCGTGAGGAAACTAGGTTGAAGCTAGAAGTAGCCTCTTTGATCTTGTAGGTAAACACAAACTGCACAAGTGTACCTTTCCAGTGTCAGGCAGTTTTTCTAAGTACAAACCACAACCAAATTTTAAAACTACATAATAAGTCATATTCAAATAAGTGGTTCCTTTCAGGGGCCAAAAGGGAAATAAGAGCATGAAAGGGTTTAAGAAGGGTGGGAAGCGTGGGGATAAGCAATGCATTTGTTTGAAGCTAATTTGTATAGAGAAAAAAGATTTGACTATGAAGTCCCTCGCACATGTAAAATAGAAAGCCTACCTTATTAAAATTGTGTAATGTGATCTTTAAATTAAAACAATGATACCATTTTTTAACATAACTCAACACAGATTTTTTTTTCTTTTAACAAAATGCCCTAGTAATGCTAAAGTTAAAATCTAGGTCCACCTTACTTATGTAAATTGGAGGAAGGAATATTGCATACTGATAGGAAAGTGGTATTTAATGAAGAAGTTTAAAAACATTTAGAACTCCACCAGTGAAAGAACTCAAACATTAAAACATTAAAAGCTAAATTCCACATAGAAAGGACTTGTCATTTGAGACCTCAGCTCTCCTATCCTGGAATGCATTCTGGAACAAAGTGTTTGTCATCTGAACTTGTGCATGAGTGTGTATGTGTGTGATGCATATTTGTGGCAAAACAAGAGGGGAAAGCAGAAAGGAACCATTTAGAAGCAGAAGCCCAAGAAGTCCATGGAGGGATCTACCCGTATGCCCAAACAAAGTTATGAGAAACAGATTAAGAAGGGTAATGAAAACCCAGGGAATGGGGAAAAAGGAAGAGTGCTCACAGCAGCACCGTGTTTAATAATGGAATTTGCAGATAGGCACACCTGGGTTCCCACCTATACAACTTACAAGTCGCACTGACAGAGAAAAAGTATTCCATTTCCCAGAACCTTGGCTCCTTTATTGGTAAATAGAAGAACAATACCCACAGTATGGAATTATTATAAGATTACATAGAGATAATACATGTAAAATATTTTGCAGGATCTAAGTGCTTAAATTCCAAGAGCTAAATGCTGAGTAAATGCAGTGTTATTAAGGTGTGAACAGAGATATGTGCAAGACAAATACAAACTAAATTCATTCTCTGAACTGTGCTTTATGGTCCACTCATATGGGATATCAGCCTATGTTAAAAAGCTCAGGTAGCAGCCATAGAATGTCACTGTGTAGCTTAAAAAGAAGTATTACACTTACACACACAATTATATATAATTGTCTGGCACATGGTTAGCATTCAGTAATTCACAGCTCTTATTAAGAAAACTTCTCTCGCTTTAGGTTTGTACCTAAGATTAATCATCATACTAGAAAATGGTCTTGCCATGAATATACAAGTCACAAAAAGGAAAATAATAAATGGATAATAAACATAGAAAAATGTCCAATAAAAAATATAAATTAAAACAATGATACCACTTTTCATACAAGGCAACACAGATTTTTTTTCTTTTTAATGCTAAGCCCTAGTGTGATAAGGATTCATTAAAATAAGTGGTCATACATTACTGCTGGGAATGTAGATGGCAATGACCCCTTAGAAAGTCATATAGCAGTGTGTAATAAGAGCCTTCAAGCACTCAAAATCTCTATCCAGTAATTCCGTTTCTTTAAGTTTAACGTATGGAAATAACTTAAAATACAAAGGGAAATATATATAAATATGCTTTGCTGTAGTATTTTTTTCAAATAGCAAGCAATGAGAAACAACCTAAATAGTTAAGAGAGGAAGAATGGTTGTTTATATAGCTTCTACACTGGCACATTTACTCAATGAAATATTATATGGCTATTAAAAATGGTGCCAATAAAGAGTATAAAATAACATATTAAAAGCCTACAATGGCATGTTAAGGATAGAAGCAGGAGACAAAATTATCTAAATAGTAGGTTCACAGTATATAAAATAATTTATTACAAGTTGAAAGAAAATATACTGAGTTAATAGTGATTATCTGAGGAGGTTAGTAATTTTTCTTTATGTTTTTCTGTATTGCACTGTTTTTTAGAACAAGCATGATTTTTTTAATAAAGTGATAAAATCCAAAGACATTTCCTTTAATCATTCCAGTAGCAAGATTCTCTAGTACAGGGGTCAGCAAACTACAGCCTATGAGTCAAACCCAACTTCCTACCTGCTTTTGCAAATCAAGTTTTTTTTTTAATTTTTATTTATTTATGATAGTCACACAGAGAGAAAGAGAGAGAGGCAGAGACACAGGCAGAGGGAGAAGCAGGCTCCATGCACCGGTAGCCCGATGTGGGATTCGATCCCGGGTCTCCAGGATCACGCCCTGGGCCAAAGGCAGGTGCCAAACTGCTGCACCACCCAGGGATCCCCTGCAAATCAAGTTTTAATAGAACACAGCATAAATTCATTTGTGCACTATTTATGGCGGTATTTGAACCAACATGGCAGAGCTGAGTAGTTGTAATAGAAACTGTATGGTCAAAAAAAAAGAAGAAGAAGAAGAAGAAGAAGAAGAAGGAGAAGGAGAAGGAGAAGGAGAAGGAGAAGGAGAAGGAGAAGGAGAAGGAGAAGAAGAAGAAGAAGAAGAAGAAGAAGAAGAAGAAGAAGAAGAAGAAGAAGAAACTGTGTGGTCCACAAAGCCCAAAATATTTCTAATTTGACTCTTTGCAGAGAAAATGTGCAAATTTTTATTTAAAAAATTATACTCAGAAGATTTGACATCAGTCAACATCTTCAAAGTCTCTGTCCTTAAAAACTTTAACATTCCTGTAGAAAAGGTCAGTCCAAGGATAAAATTATAACTTTAGGGTTGTTGACATTCTTTTCCAGTTTTACAGCTTCTACACAGATACCTCTAAATTTCTCCATTTAAGACAGGCCACTGACAATAGTTGCTTTTAGTCAATTTAGCCTGGAAGTATGTAGAGTTCAAAAGAAGCATGTAAGAGTACCAACCACAAGGGAAATAGTTTTCATGGAAAGATAAGGATGATTCCCAGAACTTGAATTATCCAGGTATGGGATGGTCTTGCTCAGGTATCCTGATTCCCCTTGAATTTTATTAAATCTGAGACTGGATGAACATACAACAGATGTAGTGTGGAGAAACGGGCAGTGGACTGGATAAGGATTGAGATCCTTCCACTTTGTAGTCTACGCAGTGATTGAAAACATGATGACTGGGGTGAGAAGGATCCATCACTGACCATCTGGGATACCCAAGTTATTTACATTTGCAATACCCCACGACCTGACTCTGCATCATCGATTTACAGGCTCCCAGGGACTGGGAATTCTTTCTGAGGCAGCCCATGCTATAGCTGCCCCTTGTTTATAAATACCAAAGAATTCATTTCATTTTATTTTTTTTAAATATGTTATATCTCTTCATTTAATTGGATTTTTGATATTTCTTCTTCTTTAAAGATTTTATTTATTTATTCATGAGAGACACACACAGAAAGAGAGAGGCAGAGACACAGGCAGAGGGAGAAGCAGGCAGCCTGATGTGGGATTCGATCCCAGGTCTCCAGGAAGGCGGCGCTAAACCACTGAGTCACCCGGGCTGCCCAAGAATTCATTTCATATTGGGAAGTTTCAACAGATTTAAATTCTCATTTGAAAGAATTAAAAGCCATTTTCAGTTTTATCTCCTTCCTTTCTGCAGTTCGTCCCGGAGGGGCCTCACTGGGTCTTGGAGGAGAGTGAGAAGGATGTAAAGATCCCTTAACTATTGGTGCCTCTGTCTCTTTGGCGACACCTACTGTTCTTCATGGCCTTATCCTAGGGAAGATCCAAAGCTGGCTTTCTGCAGGCTTTGTGAGGCCTTCCACAAGTTTCCGAATGTGAGGCACACCAATTGATCCCTTAAATCCCAGATTCCCCTAGGGGCTGTACATCTTACAGTTTCTGATGCTGTGGTCCCCCAGCTTCGGCCCACCATCCTAGCTGTCTCTTTGTTCTCAAGAGATTCCCTCCTTGGCTCCTATTTGACCTGTGGGAATTCAGCTGTTAAGAGAAGGGGTGGGTTGGGAGAGGAGAAGGAGCTGGGGCTTAGCTAGCACATTGTGGTATCTCAGACTATGTCACACTGCTACTCAAGAATGTTTAGCAACAAAGTACATATACAAGAAAAGAAATGTTGGGAACAAATTCTGGATTCTTACCCAAATTGAACAATATGATTGAATTGAATGTAACTGAATGCCAAGACCACCTCAGATTTTCAAATATAATTTTGAGGCACCATTTTGCATGTTGTAGGGATATAAGTGAGTAAACATGGGCTGAATCTCACTTCAAAATTCTTCAAGTCTTTTTTTTTTTTTTATTTGACTGTGTGTGTGTGTGTTTAAAGATTTTATTTATTCATGAGAGACAGAGAGAGAGAGAGAGAGACAGGCGGAGACACAGGCAGAGGGAGAAACAGGTTCCATGCAGGGAGCCCGACGTGGGACTCGATCCCAGGACTCCATCCTGGGACTCCATCCCGGGATTCCAGGATCATGCCCTGGGCCTAAGGCAGGCGCTAAACCGCTGAGCCACCCGGGCTGCCCCTGATAGTGTGTGTGTTTTCAATGCCAGAAAGCTCCCTTTGCACATCAGTTAGACTGACAAACAAGCAAATTAATGACAAAGAACTGCCTTGTTTAATTTGGCCATGCAACAATAGACTACAGTGAAGGCCTAGTTGGTGTCAGGTTATTCTGGATTTGGTGAGAACTTTGGTCAAAGCATCTACAAGTCATACAAGAATTCCAGAAACTCTCTTTATTTGGAAGTGTGAGTGTTGGAACTCAACAGCAGGGGTTGAGTATGTCTGAAACTGGAAAATAAAGTTTCACACAGTACTAAATATAACTTCCTGCCAGGCAGGTAGGGGCGGCTTGCCAAATTTTGATGGTTGTCAAAAGCCAAAAACCATGAAGAAGGCCAATGTTTTGACAACTGAAATTGCTTTTGAGATGGGTAAATCTGCCCTATTTAAGGGGAGACAATGGCTGAAAGAATTAGTTAATTACTTCTCACCCCTAAACTTTCCAAACTTCAAATATAGCAAGCTCATCATTTACTTTAGTATAAATAGAATCTAAACCAAGATAATAAAATTACCTCTTAAGCTCACAGCATACTTTCTCATGGAAAGACAACTCAGAAAATCCATTTGCCAAGATAACTTAAAAGGAGATAAACAGGAGCAGTCAGAGAAATGGGTAAAAGAAAAACTTCTAGCAACATTGACCAAACAATGCCTCTTAGAACTTCTGTTATTCTGGTTTTCTGTTAACTTTCCATCAGAGAGTAACATCTTTGAAGGCAGGCAAAAGGTCTGCCCTTGACCTTGCTCTATTCCCAGCACCCCCAGTACAATGCCCTGCACGTGAACAAAGGAAGTCTCAAATTCATATCTGCTGGAGACCATGAAGAGGTAATTACTTACTCCGAAAGCAGCAAAATTCTTGGTGTACAGGATAAATGGGTAGCACTGAGTCTGAAGTCAAAGGATTCTGCATTTTTGCCCAGAAATGCAGTCTGGCTCTCTTCAGAATGAAGGCAGGCAGGGTTTTTCAGAGGTTGGCAAAACCAAACTTTGGCAAAAGTGTGAGATGTGGCGTTCATTTTGCCTGCATTTTTTTTTTTTTTTTTTAGAACAACTGTGCTCCCAAGTACCTAGCTTTGGCATGATGTCTTTCTACAGCTCAAGGATTAGGAAGCACGTTACCTCACTGTCTCCTGGAAAAACCCTGCTTCCCATTCTTTTAGGACCTTGCTAACTCATGGTTTTCAACTCCAGAGGGTCACAGAACTGGAAGAAATAGTTAGCATGCTAGGCAACAACTCAGGATAACAAAATTACCCAGACAAGCCAGGCTGAAACATATCACATGAGATGGATGATAATGTCCCATAATTTTGATTTAAAAAATTTGTGATTTGATTTCAATGTAGAAGACCAGGTTGGTTTGCAATTCATGCTTTAAAAAATTAAGAAGGAGGCAAGGTAAGGTGAGTATTTCACTATAAGTTGAAGCTGAGATTAGAGTGTAATACAACTTAGTAGACACAGGCAAGGGTAGAGAAGGGGAGCTCTGGAAAGAAATACTAGGGGATAGTCAAAGAAATGTGTCAGTCTTAACTGGGAATATCACAAGGAAACATGTTATACCACTTCCTGTGTCATTTAACATCTCCACGCCTCAGAGTTTCCATTTATACAGTAGAAATAATAAAGCCAGTAGTGCCTTGTTGCCAGTGTTATCATGCGGATTAAATGACACAATGCAATTAGGATTGTTTTGATCATTTGTGTCATTTTTAATGGCAACTATAATGAATTCAAGCTCTGGGATATACTGGAAGAATTTGCAGAGTCCTGGAAGGATGAAGATAGAAATAGATGTCCCAGTTTCATAAAAGAAAAACCTTGAAGAATATTTAAATTGTAAATGTGCTATATGTTGGCAAATTGAACTCCAATAAAAAATTAAAAAAAAGATACTAAAAAAATTGTAAATGTACATAATTCAAGTGTAAAATGTACATCCAGCCTTTCTTTTGGATCCACTGGGATTTCACCCCACACCCAAGAAAGGCACTTGGAATAAATCCCCATCTCCAACTTTGTTTCCAGCCATTTGCTGCCTATGGTTGATGCTCTAACAACTGTACCTTTTGTCGTAGGCCAGTCCATCATTGGACCCCTCCCCTGGAATGTTCTTCTCTCTCCCTTTGGCCTGTTTAACCCTTTGAACTCCCTACCCCTCAAAAGAAACTATATGTATTAATTTATTTTGTAATTGACAACTGCCTGTATGTTTTAGACGGGGAGGATCTAGAAATACTTTTTGACCATTGGTTTTAGGCTCCTTTGCTGCAGAAATTTTAGTACAAAACCGTTTCAGAGGCCTTAAGCAATTAAGATACAACTTCCCACCAGTGTGTGGAAGCTTGAGGAAACTCTGATGCACCATTTCCTGTGTGTAAAATGGCATATTATATCAGGGGGAGCCACGAGAGTAAATATTAGGAGCACCTTTCAGCCAGAGATTTTGAAGCACTTTAGGAACATGAATACACTTATTCTTATTCATGAAACACACACATCTATTGATGCTGATCATAAAATCCTTTCTGAAGCATTCCTGTGTAGCTACACTTGCCCATGCATTTTCTCAATGGAGTCTAGCTTCCCTCGTGGTCTCCCTTTCTGGGCTGTAACTCAGTAACTCTACCCCTCAGAGTATGCCTTGGCTGCCTTCAGGAACAGGGATTTCTCTGTTCAAATCCGCAGCATAATGAAA